>NC_135229.1:15978557-16188557 GCF_052324685.1 Brachyhypopomus gauderio
ATCAAATTTATTAACCAATGGAGGCCTGGATTTGGAGCCACACACAAAATTAAAGTGGAAAAATACACTAAAGGCTGATCCAACTTTGATGTAATGTCCTTAAAACAAGTCAAAATGAGGCTCAGTATTGTGTGTGGCCTCCACGTGCCTGTATGACCTCCCTACAACGCCTGGGCATGCTCCTGATGAGGTGGCGGATGGTCTCCTGAGGGATCTCCTCCCAGACCTGGACTAAAGCATCCGCCAACTCCTGGACAGTCTGTGGTGCAACGTGACGTTGGTGGATGGAGCGAGACATGATGTCCCAGATGTGCTCAATCGGATTCAGGTCTGGGGAACGGGCGGGCCAGTCCATAGCTTCAATGCCTTCATCTTGCAGGAACTGCTGACACACTCCAGCCACATGAGGTCTAGCATTGTCCTGCATTAGGAGGAACCCAGGGCCAACCGCACCAGCATATGGTCTCACAAGGGGTCTGAGGATCTCATCTCGGTACCTAATGGCAGTCAGGCTACCTCTGGTGAGCACATGGAGGGCTGTGCGGCCCTCCAAAGAAATGCCACCCCACACGATTACTGACCCACTGCCAAACCGGTTATGCTGAAGGATGTTGCAGGTAGCAGATCGCTCTCCACGGCGTCTCCAGACTCTGTCATGTCTGTCACGTGCTCAGTGTGAACCTGCTTTCATCTGTGAAGAGCACAAGGCGCCAGTGGCGAATTTGCCAATCCTGGTGTTCTCTGGCAAATGCCAAGCATCCTGCACGGTGTTGGGCTGTGAGCACAACCCCCATAAGTGGACGTCGGGCCCTCATACCATCCTCATGGAGTCGGTTTCTAACCGTTTGTGCAGACACATGCACATTTTTGGCCTGCTGGAGGTAATTTTGCAGGGCTCTGGCAGTGCTCCTCCTGTTCCTTCTTGCACAAAGGCGGAGGTAGCGGTCCTTCTGCTGGGTTGTTGCCCTCCTACGGCCTCCTCCACGTCTCCTGGTGTACTGGCCTGTCTCCTGGTAGCGCCTCCAGCCTCTGGACACTACGCTGGCAGACACAGCAAACCTTCTTGCCACAGCTCGTATTGATGTGCCATCCTGGATGAGCTGCACTACCTGAGCCACTTGTGTGGGTTGTAGAGTCCGTCTCATGCTACCACGAGTGTGAAAGGACCACCAACATTCAAAAGTGACCAAAACATCAGCCAGAAAGCATAGGTACTGAGAAGTGGTCTGTGGTCCCCACCTGCAGAACCACTCCTTTATAGGGGGGGTCTTGCTAATTGCCTCTCATTTCTACCTGTTGTCTATTCCATTTGCACAACAGCAGGTGAAATTGATTAACTGAATCAGCAGGTGATGATTGACTAACTGAACAGGTTGGTTTCACAGAAGTGTGGTTGACTTGGAGTTATATTGTGTTGTTTAAGTGTTCCCTTTATTTTTTTGAGTAGTGTATATATGAATATTTACATTTACATGTAATGCATTTAGCAGTCTTATTAAGAGCTTATGCTTTGATCATAGTATATACACATATACGGCTATATAGTATATGCATGCACACACACACACACACACACACATGCATAGATATATATATGCAAAATCTGTCAACACACCCAGGCTTGAAACTGGTTTACTTGAGTCCTTACAAAAAGGAAGCGTGATTGGTTAGTTTGGCAGCACCATTAAAGGTGAGGAACTTTCCACTGCTATGGAGGATGGAGGGAGGTGGAGCGATGTGCCACAAAACTCCAGTTATGATGATATACAGGTTTTGATGATTTTAAAATGTGTTGATTCTATTTGGCATAGGACTACGGTTACATTCCCACACTATAACTAAGTTCCCCCTCTCAGCCAACAAGAAACCTTTACAACCACAGGTTTAAGCCCATAGGTTTAATATGTTAATATATAGTATAACAATATAAATATACATATAACAATATGACAGTTATAATATATATAGTAATATATAATAATAATAACAATAATAATAACAATAATAATAATAATAACAATAACAATATTACAAACAATAACAATGATATATGTATGTGTGTATATATGATGATATATGTATATATATATATATTAGAGCTGGGCGATATTGGGGGGGAAAATCTCGATTGTTTTCACATTTATGAGCGATTTTCGATTTCGATTTTTTATTAGTTCTTGTATGACAAAACAAAAAGAGCCTAATTATTTTGTTTTTATTTAAAATTAAAATGTACATGTGCCAAAATAGTACAACAGCACCATCAAGAGCTTTTAAACTTATTTATTTTATATTTATTTTCGAGGGATTCAAACGTATTAGAAACCAATATATTAAAAAAAGATTTTTTAACAATAGCAAGAATCTCCTATCAATCTAAATGTAACGTGGCTCGCGCCACGGAGCGAGGAGATGGACACAATCGCTGAGATGAGCGAGATTTAATACGGGGAATACCAAAAGCAGAGTTAAACGGACAGGCATGGGTCAAACCGGGAGGGCAGCCAGAACAAGAACTAAACCGACGGGGAAACACAGAACAGGCAGACGAACACGGATGACGGTAAACACAAAGCGAACTCACAAGCGGGACCAAACAGCGAACAGGGAAGCACAACCAACAGCATGAACAAATGGATAGACAAAACCACGGATCCTCAGACTGGGGAATCACTGGGACTTATAACACTGAACTGAAACAAGGGACAGGTGATAACAATGACACAGGGGCTTGGTAACACACAAGGAATCACGAAGACAAACGAGCGGGGCGGGATTAACGGGCAAGGAAAAACATGAGGAACAGACATTGGAGTGACAGCAGGGAGAGGGAGCATAGCCCTACGTGACAGTACCCCCCCTCAAAGCGTGCCACTCCGGGGCACGCAAGGGCAGACAGGACAGGGACACCGACTAGGACAGGACAGGGAACTACGGCACACGGCGAGGGACAGGAAGGGCAGAACAGGAAATGGGACCTGGGGCATGGCAGGGACAAAGACAGGGGACATGGAGATTGGCCAGGAGCTGGGCCGGGACACGGCATGACACGGGACACAGGGGGGCAGGACAGGGCCAGGGCGAGGCACAGGAGCAGGACTGGACAGGACAGGACTGGGGACAGACACGGGAGTCGGGCCAGGGGACAGGGCAGAGGAGAACACGGAGGCGAACACGGCTTGGACAACAGTGACAGGGACAGGAACAAGGTGAGTGACAACTCGGGGAACAGACATGGGGACCGGGACAGAGACGACACCACCAGACACAGGCACAGGAACGGGCACAAGGACACGAACAGGTACACACATAGGGACTGGGACCAACACAAAACCAGGGACAGAACAAGGGAGCAAGGGGAACACGGGCAACAAGACAGGAGTACAGGGCAGAGCATGGGGCACACAAAGTCCAGGCAGCGTCCGCTGGCGGGCAGCGGGAACAGGCAGGGTCCGCTGGCGGGCAGCGGGAACAGGCAGGGTCCACTGGCGGGCAGCGGGAACAGGAGCCGGCGTGGACGACCTCTCCTGGGTCGCGGGGACAGGAACCGGTGTGGACGACCTCTCCTGGGTCGCGGGGACAGGAACCGGCATGAACGACCTCTCCTGGGTCGCGGGGACAGGAACCGGCGTGAACGACCTCTCCTGGGTCGCGGGGACAGGAACCGGCGTGAACGACCTCTCCTGGGTCGCAGGGACAGGAACCGGCACGGACTGCCTACGGGCAGCGGGGACAGGAACAGGCACGGACTGCCTACGGGCAGCGGGGACAGGAACAGGCACGGACTGCCTACGGGCAGCGGGGACAGGAACCTGAGGTGAGGAGATGCACTCGGGGGGCGTGTACGCCAAGCCGACGTCCTCGGGGGGCGTGTACGCCAAAAGGGAACACAATATAACTCCAAGTCAACCACACTGCTGTGAAACCAACCTGTTCAGTTAGGAAGCAACACTGATTGTGAATCAATTTCACCTGCTCTTGTGCAAATGGAACAGACAACAGGTAGAAATGAGAGGCAATTAGTAAGACACCACCTATAAAGAAGTGGTTCTGCAGGTGGTGACCACAGACCTTTTCTCTGTTCTCATCTGTTCTGGTTGATGTTTTGATCACTTTGGCATTTTGTCAGTTCTCTCACATGATGTGGTGTCTACAATCCACAGAAGTTGCTCAGGAGTGCAGCTCATTACCTCCATCACTGGCTGACCACGGGTGCTCCATGGTCTCATAAGAGAGAACAGCTCAAAAATATAAAGGGAACACAATATAACTCCAAGTCAACCACACTGCTGTGAAACCAACCTGTTCAGTTAGGAAGCAACACTGATTGTGAATCAATTTCACCTGCTCTTGTGCAAATGGAACAGACAACAGGTAGAAATGAGAGGCAATTAGTAAGACACCACCTATAAAGAAGTGGTTCTGCAGGTGGTGACCACAGACCTTTTCTCTGTTCTCATCTGTTCTGGTTGATGTTTTGATCACTTTGGCATTTTATCAGTTCTCTCACATGATGTGGTGTCTACAATCCACAGAAGTTGCTCAGGAGTGCAGCTCATCCAGGATTTTGTTGCGTCTGTCAGCTGTGTCTGTCAGCAGAGTCCAGAGCATGGAGCAAAACACCAGGAGACATGGAGGGGGACATAGGAGGGCAACAACCCAGCAACAGGACCACTAACTCCTTTGCGAAACACCATGCGGGATGTGTTATTTTAGTGTTCCCTTAATTTTTTTGAGCAGTATATATTTTTCATGTCTACAAAATGGTGTAGTAGTAAAGTGTAAATCAGAAACAAGAGTGGGGAAGGGACTGGCAAAAAATATACAGCCTTCTTCACCCAGGAGTGTGGCAGGTGAGCCTGTCCAACACTGCTCAGTGCTCACATCATCCTGACTAGAGTGGCTTCCGCAGTCGCCCTATAGAGCAGCTACAGCACAGCTTCAGCACAACTACAGCACAGCTTCAGGTCATCCTCTGAGCTGAAGACCCAGCGCTGCTCTCTCCCCCCAAACAGATTCTGCATTCATATATTTCAAATGATCTGTGCTCATCTGAACGTGAGTATGGCACATACATAGCACATTAAACAGCACCAGTATCCAGCAAAACAGTACTAGCATCCCTGTGTGAAGAATTCTAGAGAGATCCATCTACAGTCAACCCCACAGTCCAGCCACAGTCCAGCTACAGTCCAGCCACGGCCCATCTACAGTCCAGCTACGGTCCATCTACAGTCCAGCCACAGTCCAGCTACAGTACATCTACAGTCTATCTACGGTCCAGCCACGGTCCAGCTACAGTCCAGCCATGGTCCAGCCACGGCCCATCTACAGTCCAGCAACATTCCAGCCACAGTCCAGCTACAGTCCAGCCATAGTCCAGCTACAGACCAGCTACAGTCCAGCTACAGTCCAGGCACGGACCATCTACAGTCCAGCAACATTCCAGCCACAGTCCAGCTACAGTCCAGCCACAGTACATCTACAGTCTATCTACGGTCCAGCCACGGTCCAGCTATAGTCCAGCCACGGTCCAGCTACAGTCCAGCTACAGTCCAGGCACGGCCCATCTACAGTCCATCTACAGTCCAGCTACAGTCCAGCCACAGTCCAGCCACAGTCCAGCCACGGTCCAGCCACGGTCCAGCTACGGTCCATCTACAGTCCAGCTACAGTCCAGCCACGGTCCAGTTACAGTCCAGCTACAGTCCATCTACAGTCCAGCTACGGTCCAGCCACGGTCCAGCTACAGTCCAGCCACGGTCCAGCCACGGTCCAGCTACAGTCCAGCTACAGTCCAGCCACAGTCCAGCCACGGTCCAGCTACAGTCCAGCTACAGTCCAGCTACAGTTCAGCTACAGTCCAGCCACAGTCCAGCCACAGTCCAGCCACAGTCCAGCCACGGTCCAGCTACGGTCCAGCCACGGTCCAGCCACGGTCCAGCTACAGTCCATCTACAGTCCAGCTACAGTCCAGCCACAGTCCAGCTACAGTCCAGCCACGGTCCAGCTACAGTCCAGCCACAGTCCAGCTACAGTCCATCTACAGTCCAGCCACAGTCCAGCTACAGTCCAGCCACAGTCCAGCTACAGTCCAGCCACGGTCCAGCCACAGTCCAGCCACGGTCCAGCCACAGTCCAGCCACGGTCCATCTACAGTCCAGCCACAGTCCAGCTACGGTCCAGCCACAGTCCAGCCACGGTCCAGCAAAGGTCCAGTCATGGCAGACACAGACCCAGGAAAGCCAGATTTCAAAGTCAAAGTCAAATTTATTTGTATAGTGCCTATTTAAAACGTTGTCACAAAGCAGCTTTACATACAGTATGTCCAAGTCTAAGAATATGTGGTCAGCCCATGACAGTACTGTCAATACTCTCCCCATCACTCTCAATACTCTCCCAATCACCCTCAATACTCTCCCCATCACTCTCAATTCTCTCCCCATCACTCTCAATACTCTCACCATCACTCTCAATACTCTCCCAATCACTCTCAATACTCTCCCAATCACTCTCAATTCTCTCCCCATCACTCTCAATACTCTCACCATCACTCTCAATACTCTCCCAATCACTCTCAATACTCTCCCAATCACTCTCAATACTCTCCCAATCACCCTCAATACTCTCCCCATCACTCTCAATTCTCTCCCCATCACTCTCAATACTCTCACCATCACTCTCAATACTCTCCCAATCACTCTCAATACTCTCCCCATCACTCTCAATATTCTCCCCATCACTCTCAATACTCTCCCAATCACCCTCAATACTCTCCCAATCACCCTTAATACTCTCCCCATCACTCTCAATTCTCTCCCCATCACTCTCAATACTCTCCCAATCACTCAAAATATTCTCCCCATCACTCTCAATACTCCCCCATCACTCTCAATATTCTCCCAATCACCCTCAATACTCTCCCAATAACTCAAAATATTCACCCCATCACTCAAAATATTCTCCCCATCACTCAATATTCTCCCAATCACCCTCAATACTCTCCCAATCACTCCCAATACTGTCTCCATGTCCATCTCTCTCTGTCTCCCCCTCTCTCTCCATCTCTCTCGGCCTCTTACAGTCTAAAGATGGTTTACCTCACAAACTTTACATGAACTTCAGCTGGTCCAGAACACAGCTGCTCACATTATTACTAAAACCCCATCCACCCAACACATAACTCCACCCACCCAACACTTAACTCCACCCACCACACACATAACTCCATCCTAATGCATCTCCACTGGCTTCCTGTTAGGTATCACATACAATTCAAAATCCTCCTCCTTACATGTAAAGCTCTCCATGATTTAGCCCCCCCATATATG
Source organism: Brachyhypopomus gauderio (assembly GCF_052324685.1). Classification (NCBI taxonomy): domain Eukaryota; kingdom Metazoa; phylum Chordata; class Actinopteri; order Gymnotiformes; family Hypopomidae; genus Brachyhypopomus; species Brachyhypopomus gauderio. The sequence continues at coordinate 15,985,889 of NC_135229.1, forward strand.
TCTGATCTCCTCCATCACTACACTCCTTCTCGTACTCTCCGATCTTACTCGGCGTTCCAACTATCCTCAGGACCGTCTGTCTAATACGGGGGCTCCAGCTTTCAACTACTCAGCCACTCACCTCTGGAATTCTCTTCCTCCGCATATTCACACCATTCAGTCTCTTTCTAGTTTCAGAACATCCCTTAAAACAGTGGTTCCCAAACTTTTTCTGCCGTGCCCCCCTTTAGTAGATGAGAATATTTTTGCGCCCCCCCCCCCCCCCCCCTCCCTAATGACTAGGGATGCACCGATTCACGTTTTTCACTTCCGATACCCATTCATATCTATCTGAGGCTTGGTATCGGCCGATACTGATCCGATACCGATCTGATAAAACAGTGCTGAATCGACTTAAAACATTTTTTTTTTAAACACAGACATACTGAATTACAAGTTTATTGAAAACTCTGCACCAGTATAGCACACTTAAACACACATAAAAACATGTAAAAACAGCACAACTTGCATTTGTTCAGTCAGGGCAATTATGAATATAACATTGAATGTTAAATAATACCAAAGAACCTGAAACAGACAAAAACAATAGGTTCACATCTTTGGTCAAACATGAAAAAAATAAACTGCAAGAAACCTTTGAAATGGTTCAAGAATTCTAAATATCATTTAAAATAAATAAGGAGATGAAATAAGAGAAACAGCAATACCTATGCGGCTAGTTTGCTAGCGTTGACATCACGCAGAGCACAAAGCATGTAACGGCCAGAAATATGTGTACTGTCTCTTTAAGGGAGCGAGTTGAGCGCGCGTATGGAATATTGTTGTTATTTAGCTTTCTGCCATAGAAAACCACTGCTCTTTATTTTATCTTTATTTTATTTCTGTAAGTAACGCATTCAACGAGCTTTGGACAACTCACCAGTTCATGTATGAACAGTCAAGTAATGATGGAGCCCAGGTTTATTTTGGTTAACCAGCACATAAACGGACTAAGTGGAATAGCACCAGCGCGAGTACGAGTCAGTGATTCACCTCTTCTCTGTGTGCTTCGTGTTTCACTTGCCTGTTAACTGTCCAAGTTTTCTGTCCGTGTCGGAGTGTAACTCCGAAAAGCGTTACAAGCATAGAATTAGACTGAACAGATCTGTTTTAATGGATCGGTCACATTGTCACTGATACCCGATCTAGAATTTTTTCAGATATTAATATCGGAATCGGTGCATCCCTAATATTGACACATGTGCACGTTTTACTTTCAAGCTCCGCGCCCCCCCTGCAATAGCTCCGCGCCCCACCTAGGGGGCGCGCCCCCCACTTTGGGAACCACTGCCTTAAAACATATCTGTTCAAACTGTCTTATTTGTAAGTTATGTACCCAAATGTGTCGTTCTTGTAAGGTGTCCTTGAGTGTCCTGAAAGGCGCCAATAAATAAAAAGTATAGATAAATAAATAAATAAATAAATAATGAAGTTCAGACGTTGTCACCGAACGCTTCCATGGTGCTGCTCCCTCCTCCAGTTTAAGATGCAGAGTGAAACTACAGAACTGACACCATGTCATTAACACCGGGAGCTACTAAGAACAAATGGTGACGTGTGATTTATCACTTAGAAGATCAGATGCAGTGTGTGAGAGAGAGAGAGAGAAAGAAAGAGAAAGAGAAAGAGAGACACTCCGCTTCCTTTTGAAATACAGTCAGTATTTGGAGTTGGGCATGCAGGGGATCTTTGAATCAGGATCACTGATGTCGTGAGACAAGAAAACATGATGACAATGTGTGTACGCCAACGGCATAACCACAAACAGGTACACACACCGCACGTCACACACACTCTACACACACCACACTCAAACAACTGGCATTTGTTTAAAAATAATCTCCACAGTTACATTAAACAGTCCCAGCTGTAGTGTGTGCAAGAGAAGTTATTAACATTAATGTGTCATAAAGCACTCAGACTGTAAGTGGGGAGTATTGCTTGACATGAAACAGTGAATCATTCGCAGTTTTCTCTTGCACATGTCATGGTTATGAAACACACACCGTGCATGTGTTCATGTATGGCAGGGGTGGGCAATTAATTTTTACAAGGGGCCACATGAGAAACCTGAATTGTGTCAGAGGGCCACACAAACGAAAATGACGTCATCGCGGTGGCCCTGCCCACCTCGCGCGAACTTCCACGAACGGCGGAGGCGTAACTTGCCGCGTCACATTCTGTGCAGTGTTGTCTGAAACGATATGTGGTAGTATAAAGAAACACCCCTCAAAAACAGGGAAAGGAACATTTACCTGATGAATTTTAATGTTGCTTTTTGTTTCAGATTTGAAAAGTGCTGGAATAGGCTAAATACTTGAAAATGCTTGAAATTGTAACTACTTCGTTTCACAACAAATATCTGTCTGACTGAACAGTTTTCTTGTATTATGTTAACAAATAGAAGCTTATCCATGACAACAAATCAAGTTGCTGCCAGAGCTTTACTGAGACACTGTAGTCCTGTAAAAGTAGAGCTGTGTGTGTGTGTGTGTGTGTGTGTGTGTGTGTGTGTGTGTGTGTGTGTGTGTGTGTGTGTGTGTGTGTGTGTCTGAGACCTTTGCCAATCCATTTCAATGAAACCGAGGCAGGAATACCTCCTGATTAGCGATTACCAACAAGAAAGAAAATCTCCATCACGTCCATGAGTTCTCTGACCTCCTCTCTGACTTCACCTTTCACATCTTTCACAAATTCTTTGATTAACTCTCCAATTAACTCATTCTCTGACAGAATATCTGGATAGCTAATTTCTGTGTGCGAGTTACTCTGTTCCGATGAGTGTGTGAGTTCATGTTTCTCCATGTTGAAAGTTCTCAGTATTTTAGGACAGGAGGTGGAGTTTAGCTCAGAGTTGCCCAATCAGGGATGAGCTGTATAACAGTCTTTAAACAGGCAGTCAACTTCTCTTCTTCAGCAACCATAATAATAATAATATGCAGACAGTAGGAGACAGAGAATGGCTGTACACACAAGGTTTCCAGAGTGAGACATTCCCAGTAATCACCAAATCACCAAATCAGAGTCCTTATCTCAGAACAGCCAAAACCAGCCAACAAAAGAATAAAGCACCAGTGCTCACCAAGTGTCAACACATAAAGCACTACAAGCAAGAGAGTTAACAGATTACTAATAATAAGACGGTTATACGTAATACAGTGGCCAGCAAATATGTGGTAACCACACAGGAAATGCAAGCGCTGAGCGGTCTTAGCAAGATTTGGGTTAGTCTGAAGGACACACTCTCCTTCCGTCCTGCGGTTAATAACGCTCTGCCTGGCAATGCAGGTTGTCTCAGGCCAGAGTAGTCGATAAACTGCCTGAATGAATGGGCAAGCCGTGATCTGGATTTACTCCAAGCGATAAATCAAGAGAGAGCGAGAGAGAGCGAGAGAGAGTGAGAGAGAGAGAGAGCGAGAGAGAGTGAGAAAGAGAGAGGGGGAGAAAGGGGGAGGGAGGGAGAGAAAGAGAGAGAGAGAGAGAAGGGGGAGAGAGGGAGAGTGAGAGAGGGAGAGGGAGAAAGGGAGAGAGAGAGAGAGAGAGAGAGAGGGGTTTCAGCAGGGGCCAATTCCCACTATTCTACATTTAAAAAGCACTTCAGTTGATGTTCATTATGATATGCTGCTACATGGAGTCTTCAGAAGAAACACCACTATTATTATTACCACTATATCCTCCATTACAAACGCTTTCCTCCAAAGTCGCTGAGCTGCCACAGATAAGAGGGACTGTCACCACAGTCCACAAAAAGAAATATGGATTTCTTTTTTCATGTGAAAAACCCCTGTCAAAACATGAATGTGGTTGGAAAAACAGTTACACATTAATCCAAAGCACAATAAAGCCAGTGAACTACCCTTCACAGTGGCAGGGCTAATAAATCACACACATATGATCAATTGTATTTCTACCATGCAGGTTCTGTCAGGACATCAGGCCTGTAAAAAACCTCTCTAGTGCATTCCTGTGACAAGCCAATGGATTTCTGCTACTGCTGGTTTTACTGTTTGCACATGAAGGAATCCCTGCTGTCTTCTTGAGGGTCTTAGAGGGCTGAACCATGATGCAAAACAGTAAAGAAAATGGTAGGGTAGGAAAATGATTCTGTTCCAACAATTTGAAAGAAACTGAACATGCAAATGACTGGACGCAATCCACAGTTCCTGCAAAGTGCAGGAGTATTTCTTCTGAACAATCTGTTCCCACTATACCCTCCCAACACTATACCCTCCCCCACACTATACTCTCCCCCACACTATACCCTCCCCACACTATACCCTCCCAACACTATACCCTCCCCCACACTATACCCTCCCCACACTATACCCTCCCCCACACTATACCCTCCCCACACTATACCCTCCCAACACTATACCCTCCCCCACACTATACCCTCCCCACACTATACTCTCCCCCACACTATACCCTCCCAACACTATACCCTCCCCCACACTATACTCTCCCCCACACTATACCCTCCCCACACTATACCCTCCCAACACTATACCCTCCCCCACACTATACCCTCCCCCACACTATACTCTCCCCCACACTATACCCTCCCAACACTATACCCTCCCCCACACTATACCCTCCCCACACGATACCCTCCCCCACACTATACCCTCCCAACACTATACCCTCCCCACACTATACTCTCCCCCACACTATACCCTCCCCCAACACTTTCCACCCCACACTATACCCTCCCCCACACTATACCACCCCCACACTATACCCTCCCCACACTATACCCTCCCCCAACACTTTCCACCCCACACTATACCATCCCCACACTATACCACCCCCACACTATATCCTCCCCTACACTATACCACCCCCACACTATACCCTCCCCCACACTATACCACCCCCACACTATACCCTCCCCCACACTATACCCTCCCCCCACACTATCCCCTCCCCCACACTATACCCTCCCCAACACTATACCCTCCCCCACACTATACCCTCCCCCACACTATACCCTCCCCCCACACTATCCCCTCCCCCACACTATACCCTCCCCAACACTATACCCTCCCCCACACTATACCATCCCCACACTATACCACCCCCACACTATACCCTCCCCCCACACTATCCTCTCCCCCACACTATCCCCTCCCCCACACTATACCCTCCCCCACACTATACCCTCCCCAACACTATACCCTCCCCCACACTATACCCTCCCCCACACTATACGCTCCCCCACACTATACTCTCCTTCTACACTATGCCCCTCCCCCCACACTATACCCTCCCCACACACTAAAGTGCATGTATATGGATGTATAAATGTTCAGAATGTGTATAACAAAGTGAAAGTGAAATAAAATGTGATGTACCTCATCCTCAGGCAATGGCTCCCGTCTTCCCAGATGCTGCCCCATGTTGTCAACAGCGGCTGTAGATTTTAAATGCACACACACACACACACACACACACACACACACACACACACACACACACACACAAGCACATTACTGAAAGCAAGCATTTTTAAAAAGTGATTTATGATAGGACATGAGGCAACCAAAACAACACCAACATCACTAGGCAACCAAAACAACACCAACATCACCAGGCAACCAAAACAACACCAACATCACTAGGCAACCAAAACAACACCTACATCACTAGGCAACCAAAACAACACCTACATTACCAGGCAACCAAAACAACACCAACATCACTAGGCAACCAAAACAACACCAACATCACCAGGCAACCAAAACAACACCAACATCACTAGGCAACCAAAACAACACCTACATCACTAGGCAACCAAAACAACACCTACATTACCAGGCAACCAAAACAACACCAACATCACTAGGCAACCAAAACAACACCAACATCACCAGGCAACCAAAACAACACCAACATCACTAGGCAACCAAAGCAACACCTACATCACTAGGCAACCAAAACAACACCAACATCACCAGGCAACCAAAACAACACCAACATCACTAGGCAACCAAAGCAACACCTACATCACCAGGCAACCAAAACAACACCAACATCACTAGGCAACCAAAGCAACACCAACATCACTAGGCAACCAAAGCAACACCTACATCACCAGGCAACCAAAACAACACCAACATCACTAGGCAACCAAAGCAACACCTACATCACCAGGCAACCAAAACAACACCAACATCACTAGGCAACCAAAGCAACACCTACATCACCAGGCAACCAAAACAACACCAACATCACTAGGCAACCAAAACAACACCAACATCACTAGGCAACCAAAGCAACACCTACATCACCAGGCAACCAAAACAACACCTACATTACCAGGCAACCAAAACAACACCAACATCACTAGGCAACAAAAACATCAGCAAACATCACTAGGCAACCAAAACAACACCAACATCACCAGGCAACCAAAACAACACCTACATCACCAGGCAACCAAAACAACACCAACATCACTAGGCAACCAAAGCAACACCTACATCACTAGGCAACCAAATCAACACCAACATCACTAGGCAACTAAAACAACACCAACATCACTAGGCAACCAAAGCAACACCTACATCACCAGGCAACCAAAACAACACCAACATCACTAGGCAACCAAAGCAACACCTACATCACCAGGCAACCAAAACAACACCAACATCACTAGGCAACCAAAACAACACCAACATCACTAGGCAACCAAAGCAACACCTACATCACCAGGCAACCAAAACAACACCTACATTACCAGGCAACCAAAACAACACCAACATCACTAGGCAACCAAAACAACACCAACATCACTAGGCAACCAAAGCAACACCTACATCACCAGGCAACCAAAACAACACCAACATCACTAGGCAACCAAAACAACACCTACATCACCAGGCAACCAAAACAACACCAACATCACTAGGCAACCAAAACAACACCAACATCACTAGGCAACCAAAGCAACACCTACATCACCAGGCAACCAAAACAACACCAACATCACTAGGCAACCAAAGCAACACCTACATCACCAGGCAACCAAAACAACACCAACATCACTAGGCAACCAAAACAACACCTACATCACCAGGCAACCAAAACAACACCAACATCACTAGGCAACCAAAGCAACACCTACATCACTAGGCAACCAAATCAACACCAACATCACTAGGCAACTAAAACAACACCAACATCACCAGGCAACCAAAACAACACCAACATCACTAGGCAACCAAAGCAACACCTACATCACCAGGCAACCAAAACAACACCAACATCACTAGGCAACCAAAGCAACACCAACATCACTAGGCAACCAAAGCAACACCTACATCACTAGGCAACCAAAGCAACACCAACATCACTAGGCAACCAAAGCAACACCTACATCACCAGGCAACCAAAGCAACACCTACATCACCAGGCAACCAAAGCAACACCTACATCACCAGGCAACCAAAGCAACACCTACATCACCAGGCAACCAAAACAACACCAACATCACTAGGCAACCAAAGCAACACCTACATCACCAGGCAACCAAAACAACACCTACATTACCAGGCAACCAAAACAACACCAACATCACTAGGCAACAAAAACATCAGCAAACATCACTAGGCAACCAAAACAACACCAACATCACCAGGCAACCAAAACAACACCTACATCACCAGGCAACCAAAACAACACCTACATTACCAGGCAACCAAAGCAACACCAACATCACTAGGCAACCAAAACAACACCAACATCACTAGGCAACCAAAGCAACACCAACATCACTAGGCAACCAAAGCAACACCTACATCACCAGGCAACCAAAACAACACCAACATCACTAGGCAACCAAAACAACACCTACATCACCAGGCAACCAAAACAACACCAACATCACTAGGCAACCAAAGCAACACCTACATCACTAGGCAACCAAATCAACACCAACATCACTAGGCAACTAAAACAACACCAACATCACTAGGCAACCAAAGCAACACCTACATCACCAGGCAACCAAAACAACACCAACATCACTAGGCAACCAAAGCAACACCTACATCACCAGGCAACCAAAACAACACCAACATCACTAGGCAACCAAAACAACACCAACATCACTAGGCAACCAAAGCAACACCTACATCACCAGGCAACCAAAACAACACCTACATTACCAGGCAACCAAAACAACACCAACATCACTAGGCAACCAAAACAACACCAACATCACTAGGCAACCAAAGCAACACCTACATCACCAGGCAACCAAAACAACACCAACATCACTAGGCAACCAAAACAACACCTACATCACCAGGCAACCAAAACAACACCAACATCACTAGGCAACCAAAACAACACCAACATCACTAGGCAACCAAAGCAACACCTACATCACCAGGCAACCAAAACAACACCTACATTACCAGGCAACCAAAACAACACCAACATCACTAGGCAACCAAAACAACACCAACATCACTAGGCAACCAAAGCAACACCTACATCACCAGGCAACCAAAACAACACCAACATCACTAGGCAACCAAAGCAACACCTACATCACCAGGCAACCAAAACAACACCAACATCACTAGGCAACCAAAACAACACCTACATCACCAGGCAACCAAAACAACACCAACATCACTAGGCAACCAAAGCAACACCTACATCACTAGGCAACCAAATCAACACCAACATCACTAGGCAACTAAAACAACACCAACATCACTAGGCAACCAAAGCAACACCTACATCACCAGGCAACCAAAACAACACCAACATCACTAGGCAACTAAAACAACACCAACATCACTAGGCAACCAAAGCAACACCTACATCACCAGGCAACCAAAACAACACCTACATCAGCAAGCAGCTAAAACTGTCTGTCAAGCCGGGTTTCCATCCAAACCTTTCGAAAAAATAATGCGCAATTTCCAAGTTTCGGCAGAAAAAAATGCGAATTAAGCCTTGTTTCCATTCATTACAGTTATGCGAATAAACTTTAGATCACGTGAGAGGACGCCAAAACAATAGTGGTTTTACGTCCATCTGGCAGCTACGCATTTTTGCACGTTGAGGTTTTGAAACATTTTTTTCTTTTTCTTTTCTATACATGGAGAAGTTAAATTCAATTTTTGCTCTCTCCAGAACTGTTTTTGCATGCATTTGCCATCTTTACATCGCGATCATGAACAGAACCACATGACTTGAGGCATGATACGTCATCGTTTATGCGAAAAACCCTTTTCCATCCAGTTTTTTTTAATTTTGGCGATGCGATAGTCTAACTTTTCCACCTCCTCCTAGCGTAAAAATCTTTTTGCGATATTTGGGGCTTTTTTCGAATTTTGGTCTTTTTCCATCCAGCTTTTTTCATGCGCATTTTCAAAATGCGCAAAAACTCGGTGGATGGAAAACCCTCTTCAGTCACACATCCTCTATGTAACAAATCTTTGTGAACTGCACATCAGATTAAATGTACCAGATTAAAACTGTGATTGTAAAGTTGGAGGTTCTGCAGAGCAAGAAAGAAGAAACAAGTCCCACACAATCTGCTACATCCTCTAGCAAAAGCACACACACACACACACACACACACACACACACACACACAAACACACACACACACACACACACACACACACACACACACACAAACACACACACACACACACAAACACACACACACACACACACACACACACACACACACACACACACACACACACACCATATCTCTGTCTTCACGAAAATAAAGCTACACAATTATTCCTTTTTGGCAAATGCTAAACAATTGTGTATATACTCAGTTTATCTGCCCCTGAGTACATAGTCTAGATTAGCTGAATGTGGCATCATGGTCAGAACACACTAAGCGTAATCCCAACCCTACAGAACACCCCTAATCCCAACCATAGAGAACACCCATAATTCCAACACTACAGTACACCCATAATCCCAACCCTACAGAACACCCCTAATCCCAACCATAGAGAACACCCATAATTCCAACACTACAGTACACCCATAATCCCAACCCTACAGAACACCCATAATCCCAACCATAGAAAACACCCATAATCCCAACCATAGAAAACACCCATAATCCCAACCCTACAGAACACCCATAATCCCAACACTACAGAACACCCATAATCCCAACCATAGAGAACACCCATAATCCCAACCCTCCAGAACACCCATAATCCCAACACTACAGAACACCCATAATCCCAACACTACAGTACACCCAAACACAGTAACAGCCCCAAATTACAGCCCAAAACACACACACTGCTCCAAATAACAAACTTAACACAATAATAGCCTAAAATAGCAAGTATAGTTCCAAATAACACACCAAAACCTGCAGCTCCAAATAACTAAAGCATTTGTAGGATCCCAACTAACACCCCAAATCAAATCAAATCAAATATATTTGTATAACGCTTTTCACAACACATGTTGTCACAAAGCGCTTTACAGGATTTACAAGGTTAACAATACTATGGGTCCAAATCCCTAATGAGCAAGCCAAAGGCGACAGTGGCAAGGAAAAACTCCCTAGATGGTGGGGAATAGGAAGAAACCTTGGGAGGACCAAGACTCAAAAGGGAACCCATCCTCCATTGGGCGGCCCGTTAACACACAAATTACACAAAAACAAATTATACAGATGAATACACAAGTCACAAACAAATCACACAATCAGGCTAAGTATAAGGTAACTAGAATGAAAGTTCTGGGTGTTGATATTGTCAATGTAAATGTCTTGTGATGAACGCCAGGTTTTCATTCCGTGTCGGAGTGATGATACTGTATTGTAGGCTCCGACTGCAGTGTTACTCCCCAGGTCAACCTCGGAGAAGAAAGATATGTGATGTGGTAAATATGTAACAGATTATTCAAAGGCCAAACTCAGAGGTGGAAAGAGTACTGAAAAATTGTAATTGAGTAAAAGTATCATTACTTTGCCTAAAATCTACTCAGAGTAAAAGTAAAATTACCCATCTCAAAATTTACTCGAGTAAAAGTACAAAATTACTTAATTTAAAATGTAATTTGAGTAAAAGTTACTTAGTTACTTTCAGTTATTTCATGCATGGATGAATCATGAACCAAATTCAGCACAAGTTGTTTTAATCGATTTCAAAGCGTATTTAAGTGCACATCCACACTTGCAAAAAGATCAGATGGGCTCAGGAACAATCTTCCTCACAGCACAAGGACAGTCACAACCTGTACCATAAAGTGCAAACAATTTTCAGTCCTATTGTCCAAAGGACAACACTATGATAAGAATAAAATTTAAAAATTTAAATGACAAATTATTCAAAAAACAAAATGCACACAAAATTAAGAGCCCACAAGATGCCACAAATCAAACTAAAATGCAACAGGATTCCACTACTCACAATAAAATGCCCACAGGATCCCACATCAAAAATTAAAAAATGCTCATAGGATCCCACAATTTAAAAGTAAGTGCTCACAGGATCCAACTATTCAAAATACAGTGCCCACCGGATCCCACTATTCACAATAAAATGCCCACAGGTTGCCACAACTCAAAATAAAATATAAAATGACCACAGGATCCCACACATCTCAAAATAAAACAAAATGCGAACAGGATTCCACAATTTAAAATGCTCACAGGATCCAACTATTCAAAATACAGTGCCCACAGGATTCCACTTTTCACAATAAAATGTCCACAGGATCCCACAGAACCTGATAGATAGAAGATTTAAAAATAGAACAGTCTCATCCTTTTGGAAAAAAGTGCACCAGATTACGACCTGATTATGAGACAATAGAAAGGGCGCGCGCAAGGCAAGGCCATGGAGCTTTAAAATAAAAGGCTCTTCCACCTGCTGTGATCTTTTTGATCCTAGTTAATAACCCTGCTTCCTGCGAACGAAGTGAACGTGCGTATTTTAGTGAACTTAATGATCAATAAGTTCACTAAAATACTCTGGAGCTAAGCCATGCAGTGTTTTATATGTTAATAAAAGTATTTTATAGTCAATACGGAATCTAATTGGCAGTCAGTGTAATGACGATAGTACGGGACTAATGTGATCAGATTTTTTAGTTTTCGTTCGAACATGCGCTGCTGCGTTCTGAACCAGCTGGAGTTTGTTTATCGTTTTACCAGAACATCCAGCTAGAAGACTATTGCAATAACCTAGATGAGAGGATAGGAATGCATGGATTAGTTTTTCCGCATCACTATTTAATATGTTTCTAATTTTGAGCTGCTTCATTAAAACTTACATATTCGTTTACTCTAGCCCATGTCTCTGTTAAACAGAGTGCATTTAGTCTGTTATCTGAGATTATTTCGTTTACTATCACAGCTTTTGATGCAAGCGATCTAATGTTTAGAAGTACTAGCCTTAGCTTAATATTGTTGCTCACTTCATGTTGATTATTTAATTTAATTTTAATTAGATATTTAAAACATATCGCCCTGTTATTCCTATACCTGCCACGGTTAACAGACACAGTCTCAATGGTTTGGTAGGTAGGGAAGTAAGTTCTACTTAGCGAATGGGCGTTGGAAACCGTTTTTTTTTTTTTTCATTTTTGGGTGATGTTGTCCTTAACCGTCTGTCTGTCTGTTGTCAGTTGTATGTATCGGCACCGTTATTTTGTTGTTTTTGTTGTTTTGTTGTGTTAGCCCTTGCTAACAACTGTCCGGTCGCTGCTACTCTGTTGCCGTTAGAAACGCAGAGCCGTTGCTCTGCCTTACCGGTGCGCTGCTCCGAAATCACACTCACAACCTCAAATAACACACCAAAACAAACACAGGGCCCCAAATAACCACCAACTCATGACCTCAAATGTCACTGAAAATACAAACACGACCTCAAATAATACACAAAAAGCAAATTCAAACTCAAATAAAAACCTTGAACAAATCCAAGGTGCCAAATAACAACCAAAACACACTCAAAGTTCCAAATAACCCACCCGAATGAAAGACCTGTGGTACCAGAGTTCCAGCTGTGATTTCAGACGAGTTTCTAAGCACCACTGCTTTATAATCTATTAACACTTCATTCCTCACAGAGGGTTCAGGAGTCATATGTTCTAGACTTAAATTATACAGCATATTTCATAATTACACTATGAAACCACTGGATATTTCTATTCAGTGGATCAGTGACTAATTTGAAACTATTCAGATGTGGGTGAATTCATTGGGAAAAGGTCATATATAGTTTTTTGGTTGGTCTGCTGTATGGTGTTACATCTGCTATTTGTAATTCAGAAATGCACAAAAAGGTACAAAGTAAGAATAATAAGAACAGGTAAGAACAGGTGACTTAATTAGTGTGAGCTATGAACAGCAGGGCAGGACCTGGGCCCCTCAGCACAACATGAAACCATTGAAACCATTCAGTCAAGATTACACTGAAGACTCAACATCTGCTGTCAGACTTGGTGACTCCAATAGAGCTTAGACCTCTCTCCCAATCTACTAGAACAATCCCACACCCACACATTCACACAGGGCAGTTCACACAGGGCACACACGCAGTGGGGCAGTTCACACAGGGCAGATACAGTGGGGTAGCCTAACAGCCTTGCAACACTGGGCTGAATGTGAAGTCTGCATCTGTATGTCCTTTATTTATTTGTGTCACATCTGGCTCCTCCCTCTACCTGTATGTCTTGCTTTCATTGTTCTTAGCTCTGCCCTTGCTTTAGTTTCTTTGGTTTTTTCTTCTGTCTACCACACCCCCTTATTCATGTCCCTGCCCTCCTAGTTTGGTTTTCATGTGTTTTGAGTTTGGTTTGGTGATTTGGTTTGGTTTATATTTCCTGTGCTTTAGTGTCATGGTTTGTAGATCAGTGTTCTATTGTTCATGTGTCTGTCGGTTTGCTTGTTTTCATATGCATTCTGGTTACACAGTTGGATGTATCTTTGCTGTATGCTATATGTGGTTCTAGTGTCTACTATGTCTGGTTTTGTTATATTCCTTAGTTCTAGTTTGTCTTAGTTGTTTGGCTTCCTTTTTTGTGTATGGACCTTGAGTTTCTGGTTATTGAGTTCTGGGGGGTATTCCAAGAAGCGGGTTAAGCGAGAAAACCGGGTAAGTTAACTCAGAATTCACGGAAACTCAAGGTTTTCCGTTCCAGAAAAAGAACCTGAGTCAGTTACTATAGCGACCTATGCTCTGAAGCTAACCTGCTCGCTGGCAGGTTAACTTGGACCTGAACCAGAGTTACAACCACAAGATCATGACGTGTACTTTCCTCGAGGATCATGTGGATATTGAAGCTCAGTTTATTCACCGAGCTCTTCGTCGGGAGCACCTTATAAAACCCCAAATAGACATAGGCCTACTATCATTTTCGGATTATTCTTTAATGAACGTTATCGTTTTTCAGCACAATCCATTACTTACATCAATAACATTATTAAGCGTCACATTTCAAATATTACACATCGCGGATCAGCCCTAAATTCTCTCCAGATTGTTATACATCACTCTTCGTTTTTTGCTAGTGGAAATTTTTTTTATAGTGTAGGAGATGCGGAATCTGTCAGCAAAGCTACTGTATGTCGGTCTGTCCAAAAACTATGTCTGGCATTAAAATGACTAGTGCCCAGTTTTGTGGTGTTTCCTGGGCAAAAGCCAGTTATGGACATCAAAGAGGATTTCCACAGCATCGTTGGTTTGTCTTTAATTCACACGGACAATAAAGAAATTAAGCAAAGGAGAAGTAGTATATAACAAACTTCATTCCATTTACATTTTAAGGATTTCCTAGAGTGGCTGCATTGATGGAACCTACATATGCTACCTATTCCAGCACCATTAGAACATGAAGGCGATTACATAAACAGAAAATCCATCCATAGCATTAATGTACAGGTACTAACATTTATAATACTTAATGAATAATGTACTTATCTTTAATGGTAACAAAAATAACGTAGCTATTGTAACTGACCGTTCTCCCCATCAAGATTATATGTGATGCTTCCCACCTCATCACAAATGTTGAAGCCAGATGGCCAGGATCCGTGTATGACTCCACACTGTACAACAAATCTGAACAGAGTAGGCCTGAGGTAGTTATGCTAGTTATTCACATGCAGTGTAATAGTTAAATCATTGCAAACCCTAGTGTGATTATAGGACACTATGACGGCCTTCTTCATGGAGACAGAGGGTATCCCTGCCTGTCCTATAGGCCTACCTTATGACTCCCTATTCAGATCCTGCACCTGGACCACAGACCCGCTACAATCAGGCCCACAGCAAAACCAGGGCAAGAATTTAAATGACCCTAGGAATCCTCGAGGCCAGGTTCCAGTGCCTGAAGGGGCTCAGAGTAACCCCTAATAGGGTGTGCCACATAATAATGGCATATGTAGTATTACACAACATTGCAACCATCCAGGAAGAGCGACAGCCTACCATCTGAAGCTCTCGCCTCAACTGAAGTAGCAGAAACTGAGCAGTCTCATCACAACATACTGCCTCCCTCTCCAGGACATCAAGGACATCAAGCTCACCCCAATCAGCATCAGAGATCCGACTCCAGTCTGGCTGCTAAGCATTCAAATAAAGTAAAGTAAAAGTAAAGTAAAATTCATTTATATAGCACTTCTCACAGGCACAAGCCACAAAGTGCTTTACAACAAAAAATAAAATAAAAATAAAAACACAAAAACTAAAAAACAGAAAAACACAGTCACAAGGTCAACGGCTGCAACCTCCACCACTAACTAAACGCCTGTGTAAAAAGGAAAGTCTTTAGCTGTTTTTTAAAAGTATCCACAGAGTCAGCAGATCTTAAATGTGGAGGAAGTGTGTTCCACAGTTTTGGAGCAACCACCTTAAACGCACGGTCTCCACGAGTCTTTAGACATGAGCGTGGCACAGACAGTAAACTCAGGTTGTTTGACCTGAGTAATCGTGATGAAGTGTAGGGGTGGAGCAGGTCAGTGACATACACAGGAGCTGTGTTGTGTAGTGCTCTGTATGTTAAAGTTAAAATCTTGAACTGGATCCTGAATTCTACAGGAAGTGTAAGGATTTTAAAATGGGTGTTATGCGAGAGACCGTCTGCTTGACTTGGTCAGTAACCTCGCTGCAGCGTTTTGAATAATCTGTAAACGACCACGAGCTGATACACTGAGAGATGAAAACAAGGCATTACAGTAGTCTATGTGAGATGAAATAAACGCATGGATCAGCATCTCTAGATCTGCTGTTGAGACCATAGATCTCAGTTTACTGATATTTCTCAAGTGGAAGAAACAGGATCTTGACAGCTGTTTAACATGAGTAGGGCTGAACGATTAATTGCATTTGAGATAATCTCGCGATATTTTAAAACGCGATTCTCTAATCGCATAGGCTGCGATTTAAACTGGTCACGTGACTTGGGAGCAAGCTGAGCCGAGACGAGGACGAATGGAGCAAACCCGAGCAGGAGGCAGAGAGGTGGAGAAGTGAAGTTAACACAGCGCACTTTAACTTGTTGCACAATGGCTTCAGGCTCGACAGAAGCTGACACAACTGAAAGTCTAATACCAAAGAGGGGCAGCACATCAGTTGTGTAAAATTACTTTGGCTTTTAAAAAGATGCTGCTCAACGTCAGGTACCTTGCAAAACGTGCCTTGCTACTGTTGATATGACGCGAGGTAACACTACAAACCTTCAGCATTAAAAAAAACACCACAAAGCCTTGTATGATATTTGTAAGGCTAAAATGCCAACGACCAGTGCTGCATCTTCAAATACGCCAAAGTGTTTCTCTGCACTTATACAGCCTTAGTATGCGGTGAGCAGCGAAATACCGTAAAATCACGCATATAGGCGCAATAAGATTTAAAGCACGGCTGAATCGCAAAAGCGCGGATAGCTTGACTGCGGTCCAGCAGACAGGGTTCACTGACTGAACCGTTTGAAAGTGTAACTCCTTATGAATATAATTCGAAGCGGCACGCTGAAATAACTCGGGCAGTAACGGAGTTCATAGTGAAAGACATGATGCCTGTTAATATTAGTGAACAAGCCCGGCTTCATGGCTTTGTTAAACACACTGGATATGCGCTACCAAATGCCCTACGCACATATTTTAGCCAAGTTGCTATACCTGCAGGGTTGCCAAATCTCATCGATCGATCGCGATATAATAATAATACTTAAATTTTGTCCATTTTACACCGCCCCGATAACAACAAATTACGTTAGCCACCCACTCCAGGTTCAAGTCACACTCCAAGCAATCTTGAAAAGTTGGCAACCCTGTATCTGAGCTGTGCCAAAACAGAGTTTCCTGAAAACAGTGGAAAAAAATCACGATTTTAAATCGCAATCGCAATTTATAGATAAAAAATTGCAATTAGATTATTTTCCAAAATCGTTCAGCCCTAAACATGAGAATCAAATGCTAAAGACTGATCGAAAATAACTCCCAGATTTCTGAGGCTAGAGTGGACAGCAGAGGAAAGAAGCCCAAGATTTTGTTTAATCGTTTGACTAAGCCTTTCGGGAGCAATGATCAATACCTCAGTCTTGTTGTCATTTAGCTGTAGGAAGTAGGCCTGTGTTGAAAAAATCGATTTTCCGATTCAGAATCGATTTGCATATGACGATCTGATAATCGATTCGTACGTCCAAAGATCGATTTTTTAGTGAACTTTTACCCCCGCCTCGTCACTGAATTCATGCAGGCGTGCTCGGTCTAACTAACTGTAAAACAACATGGCGTCGGACAGTGCCGGTAATGACGATAGTCAAATCGGCAATCTAAAAACAGAAGGACAGTTTATCCAGTGTCAGTGACTATTTACAGTCCATGTCACTGACAGTTTACCCAGTGTTTTTACAGTTTAAAAAAGTTAAAAATGTTCTTGTAACGTTGGGCGCAAGGCGATGGATGAGACAGAATCCTTTGCACTTTCCAAATCGTTACGTTTATTACATTTACCGAAGCGCAGACAGCGCACATAAAACACGTTTACATAGAAGGTGTGACTCAAACAACGACGAGCACAGGAGATAAGCACAGTGAGATAAGAAATAAACCAATCAAGTGCTGTTCCAGATATGCCCACCCAGTCACGTAACCTACACGTAAATAGTCACGTAAATAACTCTGGCCATTTGCGGACCAACCACCAGGCTGCCAACTGTGTTAGCCAGCAGCATGCTAACAAGCATGCTAAGAGTCGTCCCAACCACCAGCTTGCAATTCGTGCCAATCGACAGCTATCTAATAAGCATGCTAATAGGGTTAGCCATCGGGATGCTAACCATGTTGCCCATCGGGGTGGTAACCATGTTAGCCGCCGAGGCATTAACGGTGAAAAGAGACGAGGAACACCGCCACAGCCCAAAACGCTACTAATTGGGGACTCAGTCATCAGAGATGTATGGAGCAACATCTCTCATAACATCTCAACATTAAGGCCTTTTGCTTTCCTCGTGTTACTGTCTGTGAAGTGATACCCATGATTCCACACATATTGCATGACCATCCAGCTACGGAAAGACTGATTGTACATGTCGGCTCTAGCGATGTTTACAAACAACAGTCTGAGATTCTGAAACAGGATTTTAACCATCTGCTCGACATTCTGGAGTTTTCCCGGTGTGAAGTGTTCATTGCTGGACCGATACCAACTGCACGTCGAGGCAGTGATCACTTTACCAGACTGCTGCCTCTAAACAGCTGGCTCACTACAGCCTGTGCTCATCGGAAGGTAAACTTCATTGACAATTTCAACATCTTTTGGAGGCTTCCTTAAGCTTTTTAAACCTGATCAGCTTCACCCTAACAGGGCTGGGACTCAAATGCTTGTGGATAATCTAATGTATGGAATCACTCACATGCGGAACCTGCACCCAACCGCCAGCAGTAACGTCAGTAATGTCAGTCACAGGAGCCCACCATCTCCTGTCAGAGAATCTGTCCACAGTCTCAGAGGTAAACTCCAGGAGATTGAAGAGGTTCTGCAACACTACAGTCTGCAGTCTTGCAGGAACTCACCTACTTCTCCTGCACACTCAGTGATTTCTCAGGTCTGACACACTGGAACCCATGCTCCTAGTCAGTGCTACATTCCAGTTATTTTAAATAGCTGGTTGCATGGCTCTCAGAATCGAAATAAAAATGTAATCAGAAGAATACATAAGGGTACAAAACATTGTAACAAACAAAATTTGATCCCAGTGAAATGCACAAGTGATGTAGGCGATGCTGATCAACCACATCAAGTCTTCAAAGTCTCCTTACTAAACGTCCGCTCACTCACAAACAAGTCTTTTATAATAGCTAAATTAATTGAAGATTACTGTCTGGACTTTCTTTTTCTAACAGAGACTTGGCTTGATAGCAATGGAGCAATAGTGCTAAATGAAGCTTCGCCTCCCGACTTTAACTATTTTAATGTCTCCAGAGTAAATAAGAGAGGTGGTGGTGTTGCATGTTTTTACCATAAAGCATTCCGCTGTAAGCAGATCTCATTAAGGGAACATCCTACGTTTGAATATCTGGCAGTATAACTCAACAGTACTTATTCAGTTCTTTTGATTGTTATCTATCATCCTCCCAGACTACATGCAGATTTTCTTGAAGATTTTGAAGAAATGCTTTCAAGGATTTTAATTGATTTTGATTATGTTTTAATTGCTGGGGATTTTAATATTCACATGGATATATCCACAAATCCAATCACTTCAGAATTCATGAGGATGCTTAACTCTTTCGATCTCATACAGCATGTATCAGGCCCAACTTGGCCACATTTTAGATTTGATCATTTCTAAACGTATAGAGGTTAATAATACTGAAATTACTGATGTTGCAATCTCTGACCATTTTGGTGTATTTTTCAATATGCCATTATCTACTAGAACACTCAGTGAAAAGCGCACAATAACCAAGCGTTATCTCAGTACTGGCAGTGCCGTGGCCTTCACAGACATGATGCAGTCCCTCCCTCCCCTCTCAGAAAAGGGGAATGAGCTAGTTGAAACATTCACACACAGAGTTAGGAACTGTATTGATGCTGTGGCACCAAAGGTAACTAAAATTATCTCTGGTAAAATTAAGATGCCCTGGAGAAACACTCCATCTATTGTAAAATTTAGGCAAGATTGTAGGCAGGCTGAGAGATGTTGGCGAAAGTCAAAATTGCAAGTACATTTTGATATTTATAAAGCAACATTGCAGAATTACAACAGTGAAGTGAAATCAGCAAGGAAAAACTATTTCTCTACCTTAATCAATTCATCCAATAATAACTCAGCTGTCTTGTTCAGAAGCATAAATCAGCTAGTAAACCCCACCTCCTGTGGCTTCCCTGAGACAGTCGAAAAATGTGAGGAGTTTGCTATATTTTTTAGGGACAAGATTACTAGTATAAGGCAGAACATAGCAACAAGCACTAATAGACCATCAACCCTTACATCAGTTACTCAGCCTAACTTTAATATGTCTTATTTCCAAGAAGTTGACATGGTAACACTACTTGATGTGATCTCATCACTAAAATCCTCTACTTGTGAACTGGACCCTTTACCAACAAGCTTTTTCAAGCAGGTTCTGAGCTCATTAGCAAATGAATTCCCTAAAATTTTTTAAACTGCAATGGTTAAACCACTATTAAAGAACAGAAATCTTGATCCCACAATTCTTAATAATTATCGACCTATATCTAACCTTTCCTTTCTTAGCAAAATAATTGAAAAAGTAGTGTCAATCCAGTTGAATGACTATGTCAAAGTAAATCAAATAAATGACACTTTTCAATCTGGTTTCAGAGCTCTCCACAGCACTGAAACAGCCCTAGTTAAGGTAGTAAATGACTTGAGATTGAATAAGGATGCAGGCAAACTCTCAGTCCTTTTTCTGCTAGATTTAAGTGCCGCTTTTGACACCGTTGCTCATGAAATACTTCTTGATCGACTACAGAGCTGGGTAGGCCTTAGTGGCTTAGTCTTAGACTGGTTTAGATCATACCTAACTGGGCGTGATTACTATGTAGCATTAGGTACCTCTTCCTCCACACGTCAAAAAATAACTTGTGGCGTCCCCCAAGGATCAATTCTTGGGCCGTTACTATTCAACCTATATATGCTTCCGTTACCACACATCATTAATAAACATGGTATTAGTTATCATCAATATGCAGATGACACTCAACTTTATATCTCGCTAGAACCTAAAGCCCTAAAATCAATTTGTTCACTGTTTGACTGCATAGATGATATACAGACATGGATGTCTGACAATTTTCTACAGTTAAATAAACAGAAGACAGAGGTTCTTGTTCTTGGCAGTGATTCACAAAGGAATGATGTCCAGACTTTAAATCAAATGAATCTGAATGCCAGACAATGTGTTAAGAACCTGGGCGTCACCTTTGATAATGAGCTCAACTTCAAATCACACATCATGACTACATGCAAGACAGCTTACTTTCACCTTCGAAACATCGCTAAGGTGAAAGTGAGAAAGAGAAAATATAAAAGAGAGATATGCTCTCTCCTGCTGACAGTGAAAAACTTGTCCATGCATTTATCACATCAAGGCTAGATTATTGTAACGCTGTTCTATCTGCTCTTCCAAAGAGCTCTATTTCGCACCTACAGCGAGTTCAGAACGCGGCTGCAAGGGTTCTGACCCGCAGGAGAAAGAGAGATCATATTACACCTGCACTCCACTCACTGCACTGGTTACCTGTCAGCTTTAGAATAGATTTTAAGGTTCTAGTCATGGTTTTTAAATGTCTTCATGGTCTTGCCCCACTTTACCTCAGTGAAATGATGGTTAGGTTAATCTAGAATCTAGATTAATCTATATTAAAATTGCTCATATGCGTGCTACCCAAGTAATTACTAAATGTCAGTTTTTGATATAGTGTTTCTTAATACGGAGGGTGCATTAGACCAGGGGCTCATCTCCTGTTTCCAAAATGCATCAATGACTGCTTGAAGCTGTTCTACTTGTTCTACATGTTTATTCAGCTAAACATGATATTTGAAATGTAAGCCAACATTTAGTACATTTAACCTCACGGACGTAATTTGGGGGGGACTTTTTCAAAAGCCGGTTTTGGTCCTCTGCAGTTTTAACGGTTAAAAAGAAATATTTAAATAGCGACGAATCTAGCGCTAGGACCATGCAGAAAATGACCGCTCCGAGCTCCGCTCCGGTAACACTTTACGTTCCTAAAAATGAATTTTCCATGAAGCAAACCTGGCGACTTCGTGGCTGCATCCATGTAAACACACGAACGATTTTTAATTCACAGGTTTGAAAACTCGTTCTCGCCCCTACTGTGCAATTTGGTTAGGAATACAGCCGAGCTAAACTATCAAGGTGAAAGTCATCATAGTTTGCTTACCCATTTTGACCCAGTTCCCAACCCAACTTTAAGAATAGATTAACGGCGATAATTTTTATATCGCCCGATAAGAGTATCAAATTAACGAACGCCGTTAACGGCCCACCACTAATCTGATGCCATGTGTGTTTCACACCACTCAGATTAGACCTGGAATTTGTAAGTGTTTAATTAAAAAAATATTTAAAAACTCAATACAGTATTATAAATGTGGAGAATATAATAATATAATCGCGCCCTTCTGCTAAATATAAAAATATCATTTTCACTCACGCATTAACTCTGTTGGCAATTTTTTGACATGCTGACTGCCTTTCTCTAGCAGCTACCGCAGTATTACATTTATGCTTAATAATATCTAAATATTCTGCATACGCAGTCATTTTCGCGTTTAAGTCCATGATAAATCCTATTTATCTGTGTTCCATTAAGAATGCCTTTTATAGTTACGCGTGAACGCGCTTCTGTCTGAGTCAACCTACTCAGAGTTGAGCGACCCTGTTTACTTTAACTCCGATCAGCCGTTTTGGAATGGTCAGATTGGGGTAAGACAACTCAGAGTTCAGGGTTAAGTTTAGAGTTTGTTAAACCCGCTTTCTGGAATACCCCCCTGGTTAGTGTATAAGTTTTGTGTTATCATGCCCCGCCGTCCCCATGCCCTCCGTGACGGCTCAAGTTGGCTACTAGAATCTGTTAACGCTCATGTTAATAAAACCAGCTTTCATCATCTGTCTGCCTCCTGGCTCCAGCCTGTTACAATTTTTTTGTTTGTTATTTAATTTTACAAACTGCATATCTGCCTGTGACCATCTCACCATTTGCTCCCCCAAACGTGGCCCACACACATCTGCTTTGTGATGCAGTTCAGCAGTATCTCAGACATCAAACCTCTTCGCATTATGAGCAGTAAAGCAAGATTTCAGACACACAGAACAAGCCAAATCCTACAGCCAGCTGCCACGTCAGCCATACAGACATGCATGTCTCTCCATGTACCAATATACAGGGTGACGAATGACTGAACAGACACACCAATGCATTTGCACATTCACACACACAAACACACACTGTTTAAGAGTTAATCAACAATGCCTGTTGGCTGTAGGGATTGTTTTTAGAGTAGAAGCCAGTAAGTGATGCCAGTAAGCAAGTCTGCAAAAGACTTGATCAGCCTTGTGCATTCTACAGTCCCACCTAGTGTTGCACGGTATACCGATACTAGAGTAGTATCGCGATACTTCGTCATTAAAAACGGTACTATACCCAGTTTGCTTAGTATCGGTGCTATAGGACTAAGTGCGTTTTTTTTTTTTTTTAAGAGCAATATTTCCAAAGAGTGCCACACGGGGGCAGTGTGTGCGTACAGCAGTGCAGCGCTTGCCTCCTCTCTGCAGAATAAGAAGAAACGGTGTACGATGGCTGATAATACAAGCAATATTGCAGACCGTCCTCAGCTTATTGAAAAACTACACGCACAAAGCGAAATATGGAATTATTTGCATACATTTCAGACAGTCATGGCAACCCTGTGGACACATCAAAACCGGTCTGCAAACGGTGCTTTAAAGCTGTACCAACCAAAGGAGCCAATCGATTCTTTTTACATAAAATGCGCTTTCGTTTGACCCACCCAAGGTGCCGTAATGCACAGAACAGTTGGTAATGCTGAAATGGCAGCTAAAACAAACGCAGTGTGTTCGCAGCTCGTCTTAATTAAACAAGGAAAGCAGCAGAAGTGCTGTGTAGAAATACTTTGGATTCGAAGCAGATACAGATGGAAAACCGAAGGACATGAACAAGCCAGTTTGCAGGCGGTACTTTCGGAACATTTCAACGAAGGGAGCTAAAGCCTGGTTTATACTTGACGCGCCGCGAGCAGCGCGAGGGTCCGCGCGGTGAAAATGATGTAATCGCGGTAGCCTCGCGCGCTGTCAATTCACGAGGTCGTGCACCTCTAGAATTTTGTAACTTAGCGCGCGCCGCAGCACAATGAACAGTCATGTTTGTAGGGTTCATACACCAACAAGGTGGAATTAAAGCACTTGTACGTCACTTTCAAGGTCCATTTCAATATTTCCCAGCACGTTAAACTTTAGTTAAATATTTATACATATACTCGAAATTATTCGCTTTTTTATCACATTATTTAATGGTTGTTTATTTTCAAAACGCCCAATTTTAAAGTCTTCACGTTCTCTCATGTTTCGTCCTGGAATTACAAGAGGCTCGTATTTGTTAACGTAATACAAGAGAACGGTTCAGTCAGACAGCTATTTGTTTCAAGCATTTTCAAGCACGCGGACAAGGTGTGCGGACTCGCGCGCTACGGTCACTCGCGAAAGTTTAAACCTAGCTTAACACAACGAATCTGGCCAAACACCTGAAGGCACGCATATTTGTACAAAACATTCCAAGAGGTTGGTGATTATTCCCATTTCTAGTATTATAGCATACAAAATTATGTGTCCGATTATGGTATCCTAGCAAATGTCATATTCTTGGTTTAAGAGCCGTAAGTGCGACAGCATACAGGGAGAAAAAAAGAGTGATCGTACTACAATGGATCAATCATCTATGAATACTGAACTCTAATACTGAAGTTTTAGTTACTTAAAGAGTTAGTTGTTTAAAGTATACTTAAAATACACTTTTTGCACTAGCCTTTTTTAACTTCTAAATGTGAATTCCAGAGTGCACTACTATTATTTATGTTAATTTATATTAATGTGCAATTATTTATTTTTCTGTTTTAATGTGGTAGGGACTACACCTTTTATTTATTTGACATTTGTGAAACAAAATACAATATTCATTTGTTTGTTTATAAAAAATAAATAAAAAGCCTTTAAAACGGAAATGAGCACAGTATCTGACTTTGGTATCGAAAATCGTATCGAATGTCAATACTTTTTAAAGTATCGTATCGAAGTTGTAATTCTTAGTATCGTGACAACACTAGTCCCACCAGGATTTTGCGGGCCTATTTTGTGATTGTTGCGGGCTAAAATGTTTGATGTTGCGGGTGTTTTTTTTTTATTGCGATGCAAGTTGCGGTGTGTGTTTGCTTTTTTGTGTGATTACATTGCAATAGGGAGTAAATGTTGTATGGTTTCCTCTATTTAGTAATCCATTTTAATTATCTATTTACCTATTTATTTACCCATGTATTTATTGTCCAATTATTTATTTATTTATTTATTTGGATCTCCCTATGGGTATTATGCTTCTTATCCTGTGTTTTACCCCTGGTTTTAACGTAGTGTACCGGGATACTGCTTTTCCCAATCTTTTGCTGTTATTTTCGTCGGCAAGTGTGAAACGTTTGCCTCACTCATGCTGCTTTCAGTCTGCTCCTCTTGAACGTATACACGGAAGTAAGGAGTTTGTCGACGTCACATTGAGACGACATCAGTGATTGGTCAAATTTGCGGGAAAGTTGCAGTGATTGGCTGAGGTTGCAACACCGCCCTGAATTTGCGGGGTTTGCTTGAATTTGCGTTGAAGTTGCAAATCGCAACATCGCGAAATTCTGGAGGGTCTGGGTAGAGCGTTCTATTTATGGTTGGTGAGTCCCACAATGGGTAATGTTCCAGTTGTCCTACAAAGACCTCTTCCGCGCATCCAGCGTGGTCGTTAACGGGATGGACAGCGTGTGATACATGAGATTGCATGTGTCTCCAACGTCTCCCCAAACAGTACTTCAGAATTTTCTTTTAAAATGTGCCTGGTCAACGCGCGCTCGATGACAAATAAAACTCATAACTTAAATTACTTATTTACAGGGAACAATTTAACTTTTCTGTTTTTAACTGAAACTTGGCAATGGGATGCAGACTTCTCTCTTTTAAACGAACTGTGTCCTTCAGGCAGCTCTTTGATTGGTACTCCACATTTACGTGGTCTTACAGTAGTTTAGAAGAAGCATTTTGTTTGCCAGTTAGTGAACACTGAGCTTTATTCAACTTTTGAACTGCAAATAACAAAAGTTGGCAAGACAAAGCCATTCTATTGTGTGTTAATATATAGACCCCAGGGTCCAGCTGGTCAGTTTTTAACTGAGTTTACTGATCTTCTGACGTCAATCATAAAACTGGATAGTTTTATTGCTTGGAGATTTTAATTTACATATTGATGATATCTTGGATAGTGTAGCCACTGAGTTTCTCTGTATGACTGAATCTTTTAACTTTAAACAATGTGTCTCAGGTCCCACTGATGCGGGTGGTCATACACTAGACCTTGTTTTCTCATTAGGATTAGATATCAGATCTGTTATGAGGGTCTTCAAATTAGTGATCATAAATGTATTTTCTTTAATCTAGTTGTCAATGGAGACCCTCTCTATCCTAAACTAATTTTACCCTCCCGTATTATAAACCAAAACACCGCTGACCCCGCTGACCAGTTTTCAACACTATGATTTTAACATTGATTATGACGACACTGAGCTTTTAATGCGTTCATTTAATCTACACTGCTCAAACATCATGGATAAAGTTGCACCCTTAAAGCTCAGGTCTAAATCCATCCATAACACTGAACCATGGTTAACACAGGAGGTTCGTACCTACAGGCAGGTCTGTCGCAGGGTTGAGAGATTATGGAAAACCAGGTTGGAAGTTCACCGCCTGAATCTTAAAGAGCATCGTTCCACTTTTAATGTGCTAGTACAAGAAGCCAGAAAACCTATTTCACTAATTTAATTTTATCCTCTAAAAGAAATCCTAGGATTTTATTTGATACTTTAAATCGAATAGTTGCCCCTCCTAACACGACCTTACCATGCTTCTCAGTCGATGATTGTAATAGGTTTTTATATTTCTTTGTGATTAGGTAACGAACATCAGATCTAATATCCAGCCTGTGAAGTGTACAATTAGCGCTCCTCCACAACATTCTTTAATAATTATGGAGTCATTTCAAACCATTAGCTTAGGAAATCTGATGGACATTATCATGGAAACTAAACCTTAATTTAGTTCCTTGGATATAATTCCATCTACACTATTTTTTTAAGTTTTACCAGATATAGGCTCTGCAGTCTTAACTCTTATAAATTCTTCTTTGTTGACAGGTTGTGTTCCTACTTATTTTAAACATGCATCTGTCCAGCCAGTAATAATAAAACCGAACCTTGATCCTGCAGAGCTTAAAAACTATAGACCAATATCTAAACTTCCATTTTTGTCTAAAATCTTAGAGAAGGTGGTAGCCAATCAACTCCCTGCTGCTCTGGAAAAATATAATATATATGATAAGTACCAGTCTGGCTTTCGTAAACGTCATTCTACAGAAACGGCTCTGCTGAGGGTTTCTAATGACCTGCTTATGTCTTCTGACGTAGGGAGTTTTTCCTCGCCACTGTCGCCCTTGGCTTGCTCATTAGGGTTCTGGACCCGTAGTATTGTTAACCTTTTAAATCCTGTAAGGCGCTTTGTGACAACATGTGTTGTGAAAAGCGCTATACAAATAAACTTTGATTGATTGATTGATTGAGTGATTGTTCAGTTTTAGTATTGCTTGACCTCAGTTCT
Source organism: Brachyhypopomus gauderio (assembly GCF_052324685.1). Classification (NCBI taxonomy): domain Eukaryota; kingdom Metazoa; phylum Chordata; class Actinopteri; order Gymnotiformes; family Hypopomidae; genus Brachyhypopomus; species Brachyhypopomus gauderio. The sequence continues at coordinate 16,013,850 of NC_135229.1, forward strand.
GCATTCGATACTGTAGACCATCAGATCTTAATTAAGAGACTAAGGGATTGTGTAGGTTTATCCGGTACAGCATTGAAATGGTTTACATCTTATTTAACTGAAAGACGCTTTGCTGTTACTATGGAACATTATGTCTCTGACTCTGTTCTTTTGTCCTGTGGTGTTCCGCAGGGTTCAGTCCTGGGCACACTGTTATTTTCTCTCTACATGCTTCCCTTGGGCCATATAATCGATGGTTTTAATATTACTTATCATCTGTTTGCTGACGATATTCAGCTTTACTTCTCCTTTAAACCGAATGAAATTCAGAGTCTACATAGGCTACTTGACTGTTTGGAAGCCATTAGGAACTGGTTGTCAAATAACTTTCTACAGCTAAATGCAGAAAAGACAGAAGTTTTGATTGTTGCTCCTAGTAAGGTAACTCCGGTGATCAAACAATCGCTTGGATTTCTTTCCCCAGTCACCCAGACGATGCTGCGTAACCTCGTTGTTATATTTGATCAGTCACTGTTGTTAGATACACATGTTAAACAGCTGAAAAAATCTTGTTTCTTTCATATGAGAAACATTGGCAAACTTAGATCTGTAGTCTCAAATTCAGAGCTCGCGATGCTTAATCATGCTTTTATTTAATCTTCCATTGATTACTGCAATTCCCTATTTACTTCACTTAGTGTGTCTGCTTTGAATCGCTTGCAGGCAATACAAAATGCTGCCGCTAGACTGCTTACTCGATCAAATAAACGATCCCATATTGCTCCACTATTACCATCCCTGCACTGGCTTCCGGTCAAACAACGTATACATTTAAAAATTCTCACTCTTACTTACAGAGCGCTGCATGACCAGGCTCCACTGTATCTAACCGAGTTACTTAAGCCACATGTAGCCACATGTTATCTTAGGTCAACCAACTTAGGTTTGTTGTCGGTTCCTCGCTCCCGTTTAAAAACTCTTGGTGACCAAGCATTTGTAGTTACTGCTCCAAGGCTATGGAACTCTTTGCCAAAGTTCCTAAGAGATGCTGAGTCGGTTGAGTCATTTAAAAGGCAATTAACCCTATTGTGCATAGACCTACCTTTTAAAATCAGCTTTTGGATAATTTACTGTAATTGTATTTCATTTTATTGTCTTGCTGCTTGTTTTATTGTTTTATGAACTGTTTTGTGTAAAGCACTTTGTGACTGTTGTCTAAGATGAGTGCTATATAAATAAATTTTACTTACTTACTTACAGGCTACACCTTCTCTGTGATCCTGTTTGCTTTAACAATGAACATGCTTGTGAAGTCCGCCGAAATTCAGTGTCGGGGCCCAAAGACCAAAACGGGAGTGCGCCAACTACCACTCAGGGCATTCATGGATGACCTGACTATTACCACCGAGTCAGTACCAGGGAGTAGGTGGATCCTGAAAGGGCTGGAGGAACTGTGTGGATGGACAAGGATGAGGTTCAAGCCCGAAAAATCAAGGTCACTGGTGTTGAAGAGGGGCAAAGTCATGGACAGATTCCGCTTTAGCATCGGAGGGGCAGTAATCCAAACTGTCTCTGAGAAACCAGTGAAGAGCCTTGGCAGGGAATTTAACAGCAGCCTGAAGGATTCAGCATTGGTTCAGGAAACCTGACAGGAGCTGGAGAGCTGGTTGAGAACAATGGACTGGTCTGGGCTTCCCGTTCAGTTCAAGGCTTGAATCTACCAACATGGCATCCTGCCCAGGGTACTTTGGCCTCTGCTCGTCTACGAGGTTCCCATCTCAATCGTGGAGGGCTTAGAGAGGAAAGTAAGCAACTTCCTCAGGAGGTTGCTGGGTCTGCGTAGGACCCTTAGCAGCATTGTTCTCTATGGACATAACACCAAGCTCCAACTGCCCATGAGATCACTGGAGGAGGAGTTTAAGGTGACTAGGGCTAGAGAAGTAATGATGTACAGGGATTACAGTGACCCCACAGTGGCCCAGGCAGGGGTTAAAGTGAAAACCAGGAGGAAGTGGAGAGCTGATGAAGCTGTATCACCGGAGTCTCGGATACAACACAGAGCCCTGGTTGGAACAGTAACCCATGGTAGAGCTGGCTTGGGGACTTTTATAACACCACAGTATGAGAAGGCCAAGGGGAAGGAGAGACGCAGACTGGTGCAGGAGGAGGTGAGGCCAAAGGCTGCACGATGAATCGTATTTTTATCGTTATCGCGATGTGAAGTTTCACGATAAACACATCGAAAGAGCCACGATAACTCCTTGAATAACAGCAAACTCAAATTGCATTATCCTCGTCCAGCAATAGAGGGAGCTATTCGCGCTGCAGACTATGATCACGTGACGTAAGTAGGCAAGAGGCAGAGTGAGGTGAACACGCTCATCAGACACGCGATTTGGTTTAAACCTGGTTTACACTTGACGCAGCGCGAGGGTCCGCAAGGCGAAAATAACGTAATCACGGTGGCTTCGCCCATGCGCGATGGTCTCGCACGCTGTCGATTCACGAGGTCGTGCACCTCTCGAATTTTGTAAGTTCGCGCGCGCCGCGTGTCAGCGCAATGAGAACAGTCATGTTTGCAGGGTTCATACACCTATACAAGGTGGAATTAAAGCACTTGTACGTCACTTTCAAGGTCCATTTCAATAATTTCCAGCTCGTTAAACTTAATTGAGTTAAATATTTATACATATACTCTAAATGATTCGAAATAATTCGCTTTTTTTGTCACATTATTTAATGGCTGTTTATTTTCAAAACGCCCAATCTTCACGTCTTCACGTTCTTTCATGTTTCGTCCTGGAATTACAAGAGGCTCGTATTTGTTAATGTAATTACAAGAGAACTCTTCAGTCAGACAGATATTTGTTGTGAAACGAAGTAGTTACAATTTCAAGTACTTTAGCCTAAATTCCAGCACTTTTCAAACCTGATACACAAAGCAACATTAAAATTGGTCAGATAAATGTTTATTCCCCTGTATTTGAGGGGTGTTTTTTCTATACTACTAGGCCTACATATCGTTTCGGACAACACTGCAAAGAATGTGACACGGCAAGATTAAATGCTTCCGTCGTTCGCGGAGGTTTACGCGAGGTGTGCGGAGTCGCGCTACGGTCACTCGTGAAAGTATAAACCTAGATTGAATCTATTGTTGAATAAACCTGCAAAATATTTGGAATTATTCTGGATTCATTACACAGTAAAAAAAAAAAACTAATTAACGTGCTGCTGTTCAAAGAGACACTACATCTCTGTATTTTAATCTTAATTTATCGTGGTTCACATCGATATCGGGATATCCAACAATGTTATCGCACATCGTAATTCTAGTCCATATCGTGCACCCCTAGTGGAGGAGCGGCAGAGCTGTCAGCCAGAGGCAGCAGGGTGCCTGGACAAGGTGGGAGCCCTCAAACGAAAAGTCACATGGTCAGAGCTGTGGCAGACAGCAGTATATCCAGACAGTATACGACATACTGCCTAGCTCATCAAACCTCTCCATTTGGGGCAAGACGGAGTCTCCCAACTGTCCGCAGTCCCCTGACAGTGGCACGCTGGAGCACATCCTGAGCTGATGTCCAGTAGCTCTTAGGCAGGGGTGATACACCTGGCGCCACAACCAGGTTCTGAGACCCATTGCGGAAGCCATCAGCAGGGGAATCAGCAGCAGTAGACGGTCCCGCTCCACCACCCAGAGGATCGCCTTCGTGAAGGCTGACGAGAGCCTGGGAAAAACAGCATGAGCCAGGAACACACCAGGACTTCTGGCAACAGTGATAGATTGGCAGCTGTCTGTTGACCTGGAGAAGCAGCTGAAGTTCCCCCAACATATTGTCACAACCACCCTGAGGCCAGACATCCTACTGGTCTCAGAGGAGGTGAAGAATATCATCCTGATGGAGCTGACAATGCCATGGAGGACAGACTGGATGAGGCCCACGAGAGAAAGAGGACCAAGTACGAGGGGCTGGTCATTGACTGCCCTGAGCAGGGCTGGAAGGCTAAATGTATGACCATCGAGGTTGGCTGCAGATGATTTGCGGGCCAATCACTCTACAAAACCTTGAGTGCACTGGGCAGGGCATTACTGGAATTGAGAGGACAAGAACCATCAAAAACATCGCGGAGGAAGCAGAGAAAGCCTCAAGATGGTTCTGGATCAGGAGAGGTGATCCATGGGGAGTAGCGAAGGCCACCTGAACACACACAAGCCGGGTCTGATCAACCATGGCTGGGTCGCCTGGGCGAGGGTGTCTGGTGTTGAAAGACCCAAAACACCCGATGACCCCAGGTTACATCAGGAGCATCCTAGAGATGTATTTGACCAAAAAAGGCTTAAATTCATGAGTAAAGATCTTTAAAGGTTTTTGAATCTTTAAAGAGCTTTACTAATTCAGTCCCGTTGTACGTAATGAGATCCTGTATAATACAACTCTCGTTTCTAGTTAAAAACCTCGTGTTATTCCCTTCATCTTACCAGGTTATGTTTAGTCTATTTTGTGGAATCGTTTTGAGACAACTGTTGTTTATATCTAAAATCCTACAGAGTCACTACATAAAAGAATTAGTCCAGAAACACTACCGTTTTGTTGTGACAAGTTTTGTAGAGCTTCTGAATTTGCAGCGTGTTTCCTTAATGTAGCACACGTGTTGTCATTTTGATTAATTTGATTTCCAGAGCATTTTGCTTTTGCTACACAATGGGCTTTCAGGGCAACTTTAGCAATTCAGCGTGCAGCCCTATTGTGCTACGTCATCAGATTGCTTCCGCTGGCGGAACTTAAGGCAGGAAATGGAAACTTTCTTGAATTCTATTGCTCAAGATTATCATCGTCATCAAGGAAAAATGTATCGCGAAACATATCAAAATTGTTTTTTCGCCCAGCACTAAACTGTACCATCTATAAAAATGTTAAATATACTATTATAATCACTGTCTGCTGTCAGCCGGACAAAAAGTGCATATATGTTACTATTAATTCTGTTCAAGACTAACCTAACACCAATCCTAACTCTCTGTGCTAACCCTAACCATAACCCTAACCCTGTGTGCTAGCCCTAACCCCAATTCTAATCTTGTGTGCTAACCACAACCCCAACCTTAACCCTAATTCCATTCACAAAGTCAGAATCAAAAGTGCTAATTTCCATATGTGCACCCACTACACCAGACAGCCTCCACCATCACACCACCCACTACACCAGACAGCCTCCACCATCACACCACCCACTACACCGGACAGCCTCCACCATCACATCATGCATGCTGTGTCCTTGAGAAAGCCATACTCTCAAAGCTGTGCTGAAGAGATCTGCACTAAAGCCTGGTACTGAGCACATACATCAACTTCTTTAGCCTTCATGTTTAATTAAGGACACGTTAACATGACTGAGTCCTTATGTTTGCTGAACCAGCTATCCAAGAATTCATATGCACAGCCCAGGCCTGACATGCGATATGACGCATTGCAACAGTGACACTCCATTTAGGAGCATATTTTCAACAAATACAAATGCTTTCATAGTATTCCTCTCTCTCAAAGACAAAGGTCTCTTCACATACAGAGTAATGAGCTCTCACATTCACAGCCTCCAAGTCCCATTAATCTGATCAGTATACAATAGTCATTTGTAAGACTTTATTGATGATTTGTACACTACATATGTCATAAGGCAACTCTGTATCTACCAACCTTTCTTCAATCTGTAGTAATTTCACAACAATGTAATACTCAACCCGTCTCATCTCTCATCCACTCAGAAAAACTGACACATGTTAATAGAAAAAGTTGTGTACACCACAGACACAAGCACACTCACAAACACACACACAAATGGGAACAATCATAAATACAACACATATATATAATTTATCCAATTTTTAAAATCTACTTACAGTTTGACAATCGACATCTAAACAATTACAGAAATATAAGCAAATATATTATTCAACCGTGTCTATTCAATCTGTGTTTGAAGGTGAGGGTTTAAGTTAAGTGGAAGCCTGTGAGCCTGTGTCTCCCCCTATGAGGACTGTGATGCCCGCTGTTCGTTTATAGAGGGCCTGGCAGTTATAATTCAGCGCAATACCAGTTTCAAATGACAGTAAAATTGACCAATCATATCTTCCCTCTTAGTAGTTTAGATTAATTCCTTTGATGCCCTCATACGCGTTGTTTACATATTCCGCTCCCGAGGAACACGGAGCTGTGAACCTTATTTTGTTGGAACCTTATTTTGCTTAAGAAGTTATCTAGTACAGATATTACAGTACAGATATTCTCTAGGATAGTCATTCATGTAGGGGCCAACGATATACGTCTGTGGCAGTCAGAGGTGACTAAAGCTAATGTTAAAGAGGTGATTAAATTAGCCCAGACGATGTCCGATGCCGTAATCTGCTCTGGCCCCATCCCAATGCGGCGCGGTGATGAGCAATACAGCAGGCTCACGTCGCTAAACCGCTGGATGTCCAAGTGGTGCTCAGAAAATCAAGTGGGCTTTATTGATAATTGGAAAGAGTTCGAGGGCAAGCCTGGTCTTTTAGGCAGGGACGGTGTCCACCCCACCCGAGATGGCGCTGCCCTGTTATCTTGCAGCATAGCCCAAAGCCTGTTAGTTAGTCAGCAGAGTAGTACTAGGAGCTGCTGACTAACCAGAGTCGCGACCAGGCCGCAGACTAACGGGCTAAACCTGTCTGCGAACTGCTTAGAGGCGTCACCAAGTTCCCATAGGATTGAGACTGTGTCTGTGTCCCGGGTTAAACTAAATCATAAGAAAATAGTCTGTCCTAAGTTTTTAACTAATATTCAGACTTCACATCAAATTATTACAACCTATAAGACTGATCTGAAAATTGGATTAATCAATATTCGATCGCTCAACTCAAAAGCAGTTTTTATGAATGAACTTATAACAGACCAGAAAATTGATATTCTATGTCTAACTGAAACGTGGATTCAATGTGGTGATTATTTAACTCTAAACGAAGCCACTCCTGTGGGATATAGTTATATACATAGACCTAGATTGTCAGGCAGAGGAGGAGGAATATGTATAATCTATCGTGATTAGAAATTCATCAGAAATACTTAGATATCTCAAACTCATTTGAGATGCAGTCTATTAATGTAATTAGTCCATCTGAAAATAAAAGTACATTTTCCCTAACTAATGTATACAGACCACCAGGGCCTTACTCAGATTTCTTAAACGATTTCACCAATTTTGCTGCAAATTTAGCAGTATGTAGTGACAAAATAATAATAGTGGGAGACTTTAACATACACCTTGATAATGCAGAGGATCCACTGACAAGGGCTTTTACCCCTATATTGAACTCTGTTGGCATTAAACAAAACATAGTAGGACCTACACATTATCGAAATCATACCCTAGATCTAATCTTAACGCTGGGTATCGACGTAGATAATATAAATATACTTCCGCAAACTGTAGCAATCTCCGATCACTTTTTAGTCCAATTTGAGATTCATCTTAACATAAATACCCGCCCGTCTCCTCGGCAGTGTATAAAGCGCTCGATAAATTCATCAACAGCAACACAGTTTATTGAAACCCTCCCTGATTTAACTGCTCTAGCCCACTCGCCAACCGATCCAGAAGAGTTAGATAGTCTAACCGACTGCTTAGAGAATACCTGCAGATCAGCTCTAGATATAGTAGCTCCACTAAAATATAAAAAAGCTAGATCCAAAAAGCTCGCCCCGTGGTACACTGACCAAACTAGAAACTTAAAACAAATAGCACGTAAATTAGAGCGGAAATGGCGATCTACTAAATTGGAAGTATTCCACTGTGCCTGGAAGGATAGCATTATTGAGTACAAACGGACACTCACTAAAGCACGCTCAGCATACTTAGCCTCACTGATAGAGAAAAATATAAACAACCCTAGATTTCTTTTTAATACTATTTCTAAACTTACAAAAAATCAAGCAGGCACAGAACCTCAGATTCCAGTAAACCTCACTAGTAATGTATTTATAGATTTCTTTGATAATAAAATAGAGAATATTAGACAAAATATAAAACCCTTTATTAGCAATACAACTGGTATGTCATCTGGTTTGGTTGATATTGATTTAAATTACATACCGGGAGAAAAACTTGATGCTTTTCATCAACTCCCACAATCAGAATTAGAGAAAATAATTTCTTCCTTAAATTGTACTGTCACGTTGAAGACCCCGGCCCCTCCCTTTTGGGCGTGTGTCAACGTTGTTTACGTGCTTTGTCTGCGTCAGTGTATATACGTGGTTAGGGTTTTGTTGTGTGATTAATAAGTCTCACCTGTGAATCGTCTCGTGATCACGTGGGGCTAGTGTGGTTTGTCTATTTAATGTGCGCTCGCGCAGTGTCCTGTGCTCGTCGTTGTCTATAGTCTGCACGTTGTGTGCTTTGTGTTTGTTTTCTGTGCGCCGTTGCGCAATATATCAAAATAAAACGTGTCGTTTGGACCGGAGACCTGGACTCGTGTCTCGTCCTTGCTCCAGCACATGTACTACCTGCACACTAGACTCAGTTCCCTCAAAGTTATTAAAAGAGGTATTACCAGCTGTAACTGAACCTCTTCTAACTATAGTTAACTCATCCATTACAATAGGTCACATGCCCAAATCATGTAAATTAGCAATTATTAAACCTCTGATCAAGAAACCAAATCTTGATCCGACTGTGCTATCTAATTATAGACCCATTTCAAACACATAATTTATATCTAAGATCATAGAAAAAGCTGTTGTCCAGCAATTATGCCTATATCTGCATAGGAATCACATTTGAAAAGTTCCAATCTGGTTTTAGGCCCCATCACAGTACTGAAACAGCATTAGTTAAAGCAGTGGTTCCCAAACTTTTTCTGCCGTGCCCCCCTTTAGTAGATGAGAATATTTTTGCGCCCCCCCTCCCTACATACACCCCCCTATATTGACACATGTGCATATGTTTTACTTCCAAGCTTCGCGCCCCCCCTGCAATAGCTCCGCGCCCCACCTAGGGGGCGCGCCCCCCACTTTGGGAACCACTGAGTTAAAGTAACAAATTATCTCCTCCTTGCTTCAGATCAAGGCTATGTATCACTGTTAGTGCTTCTTGATTTTAGTGCAGCATTCGACACAATTGATCATAGGATCTTGCTAGAAAGGTTAGAACGCTGGGTTGGAGTCTCAGGCACAGCCCTTTCATGGTTTTATTCTTACTTAACAAATCGCTATCAGTTTGTAGAGCTCAATAATATTCCATCCAAACGTACAATAGTTAAATATGGGGTCCCGCAAGGCTCCATCTTAGGACCACTATTATTTACATTATATATGCTAACATTGGGCACAGTTATAAACAAACATGGTGTCAATTTTCACTGCTATGCAGATGACACTCAACTTTACATATCAGCCAAACCTGATGACAAACTCAGTTTAGGAAAAATTGAGGCCTGTGTAAGAGATATTAAATGCTGGATGTCTCTATAAACTTCCTCCAACTAAATGAGGACAAAACAGAAGTTCTCCTTGTGGGCCCTAAGGCCGCAAGACAAAAAATTCCAAATTTAATGCTTAATCTTGCAGACTATCCCATTACACCTGGCACAGTAGCCAAAAACCTAGGCGTCATACTCGACTCCGACCTATCATTTGATAAATACATAGATAATACTACTAGGATAGATTTTCTACATCTCCGCAACATTGCCAAATTAAGAAATGCATTATCACAGGATGATGCAGAAAAATTGGTGCACGCCTTTGTTAGCTCTAGACTAGACTACTGCAATTCACTACTGTCAGGATTGTAACGCTCGCAGGAAGGAGGCACGACGAGCGTCGCAAGGTGCAACATACAACGTTTATTGACACAAACACGCAAAGCCCAGCACAGACGGTGCAAGCACACTGACGCGGATGCTTGCACGGGCATGAACTTTAGACAAAGACGAGCACAAGACACTGCACGAACGTACATTAAATAGGTGATTAACACAGACCCTCGTGATCTCGAGACAAGGCACAGGTGATACTGCGAACACGCTCACGGACAACCCACACCCACGGAAGTACTAATATGGACATAACAGCACGCAGACAACGTAGTGGTACGCCCACAGGGAAGGGTCCGGGACTGTCACCGTAACAAGGATGTTCAAATAGGAATCTAAATAAACTTCAAATAGTTCAAAATGCCGCAGCCAGAGTTCTGACCAGAACTAGAAAATTTCAGCATATTATGGCGCATTTCCACTAGGGCCTGCTTGGCGCGGTACGGTTCGATACGGGTCGCTTCGCAACGGAACGGTACGGTCGCGTTGTGTTTCCATTACAATGGTGAACCACCCCAATGTGGGTGGAGTCGCTGTTGGCGCGCGGGTTGTAGTGTCGTGACAACATTTGTATGCGACCACAACACCGGCACAACACCTCTTAACAAATAGCATTATTGTATCTTATTTATCTTTATCTTCATTATTGTATGTGGTTGCTCTAATTATTGATAATAATTTGGTATTACTCAAACAGGCTGAATACACCCTGCATAAAAAGCATCAGTCATACAATCAAATGAAATCAAACTTTATTATGAAATATAGATATTTAAAGTACAACATATGTAAATTATAGTTATAGTTTAAAAAAGTGCAAAAAGCAAATATATACGTATAGCTTTATATGAAATAAATATTTATAGTACTACAAGCAACATTTTGTGTGCTTTTACTGGCGTCTGTCTCGCATGGTGTTCACAAGTTCGCCAAGCACCCCGAGGAAAGCCCGGTTGAAGGAAACATTTTCCGCCAACTCCGCTCGCCTCGTAAGTGGAAGGGGAATCTTGAACGTAAAAAATAACAAATATTAAACACAAGCATTCCCGTGAAAGCAACAACAATATAGCGTAACTGCACAAAATGTGTAGCACGTCATCGCTGCTATGGCTACAGCTAACTAGCAACTAGCAAGGCTAAGAGCTAGCTATTGTACAGTAGTGACTGTGGTGGTAACATTAACTACAAACACAGCTCTAAATTCCTGCGTTTACAATAGATGCGTTCATATTACGTTCATATTACATCTTTTACGAGCCTAGTAGTAAAACTGTGAAATCACAATACACTCACCATTCTCCGTGGCCTCCAGCACCGACATCGTCGTGTCCAGCACGTTTTCTCTTCCGTTACTGGCTGGCCGGTGACCGTATATGACATCCATTTGCTGGAACCATTTCCAGTCTTTGCGGTTTGCTCCGCTGCGTCCGTTATGGTCCTTCACCGCCCGGTAATCGCGTTAAGCTTTTTTAGCTTGGACCGACCGGCACTGCTGAACGGACCGCTGGTAGCCATGAGTGGCCATTAGCGCGGAAACCTCGCTAAAAACCTTTACATTTCTAGTGGCCCCGTCCAGTTCGCCCTGGATTTTTTGATCGCTGATTATTAACAGAAAGGTTTGTACCTCGGCGTTTGACCAGGGAACAGACTTCGCTCCTTGGGTTTTAAAAATGGCTGAGGAGTCCATAGCATAGCGGAGGAGTCGCTCTCCTGACGCAACCTGTGACGACACTCCCTGGCCAATCAGTGTCATGCTGTTCCTCCACGTCACAGAACTGTACCGCTTCGGAACGGTTAGAACCTCGAGCGAGTCGGTATGAAAAAAGTACCCAAAGGGGCCGGCTAAACGGGTCCTGGTACTAATGGAAACACTCACAAACCGACCCGTATCGAACCGTACCGCGCCAAGCAGGCCCTAGTGGAAATGCGCCATTAGACCAGTCCTATCAGCCCTGCATTGGCTCCCAGTTAAATTTCGTATTAATTTTTAAATTTTTAAGAGCCTTTTCTTATAAGGCCCCCCAGCTTTGGAACAACCTTCCAAAATGCGTACGGGACTCTTACACAGTCACAATCTTTAAGTCTAGGTTGAAAACCCACCTATTTGGTTTAGCGTTTGATGATTAACATCCCCCCCTTAGATAAAGGTACAGATCCAGGGGTTCATAGATGAAGGGTTTTATGGTTGACTTGGGTGCTGGTGCTGTCGTCCTGTCACTGCTCGTGGTCACTCAAGTTTGTTGACAGTGCAGTGGATGGATGCCATTGTCTCAGAATGCCCCCAAGCCTATGTTACCTTCTGGTTCTGCCTTTTTAGCTAGGCTGTAATAGTTTAACTTAATGCCGGAGTTGCTGCCACACTCCAGAAATGTGTTTAATTTCATCTGTCCTGTATATGTCCTCATACAGAGCTAATTTTCACTGTTTTATTTTCTCCACATGGCTGCCCGCCTGCTCGAGGAAAAATTAGATGAGGAGAGACAAGCGATTTATCCAGTGCCAGCCACCTACTGCCTGACCGGATGAGCCTACACCATGATGGACATTACTACATCTTTTCCTTTTCTTTATTTCTTTCTGTGTAAATTGTTGTTGTTGTCATTGTGACCGGTGTTGGCCAGAGGAGGATGGGTTCCCCCCCTGAGTCTTGGTTACTCTCAAGGTTTCTTCCTCATGCAAAAAATCTAGGGAGTTTTTCCTTGCCACTGTCGCCCTTGGCTTGCTCACTGGGGGCTAGGACTCGGCACTTGTAAAGCTGCTTTGTGACAACAACTGTTGTAAAAAGCGCTATATAAATAAAATTTGATTGATTGATTGATTGATTTTTGTTTATTGCGTTTTTAAAGCTGTACTGTCGTCTCAGTTTTTAATTTTTTATTTATTGCAGGTAATTAGGAAAGGGGGGGGATGGGAGCGGGCCCACTTTTAATGGTCACGGTTCGCTACTGGTATATATATATATAATATATATATATATATATATATATATATATATATATATATATATATATATATATTAGGGGTGGGCATAGATTAATTTTTTTAATCTAGATTAATCTCACTGAAATCTTGAAATTAATCTAGATTAATCTATATTAAAATTGCTCATATGCGTGCTACCCAAGTAATTACTAAAAGTCAGTTTTTGAGATAGGGTTTCTTAATACGGAGGGTGCATTAGACCAGGGGCTCATCTCCTGTTTCCAAAATGCATCAATGACTGCTTGAAGCTTTGATACTTGAAGAAAAAAAACGTACGATTTGTAATTCACAGGTTTGAAAACAGGTTTGGAATACAGCCGAGCTAAACTATCAAGGTGAAAGTCATCATAGTTTGCTTACCCATTTTGACCCAGTTCCCAATATATATATGTATGTATATATATGTATGTATGTATATATGTATATATATGTATGTATTGTATGTATATAGGTGTATGTATATATGTATGTGTATGTAGCCTACTGTATACAGACACAAAGATAATCATCAGCAGATCCAAACACCACTCACAATAAACTCTACAATCACACACACCAACTCTATAATCATACACAAAAACTCTACAATCACACACAGTGTGGGTAAAATATCCCACAATTCCACATACAAGCAGAAAGAAAAACAAACAGCACAATAAGTCTCCACAGAAAAGCATTACATTACATTACAAATGTTTTATTTGCCTGTATTATAGGAATGTGTACCGGCTGTGTGACAGAAAGCAAACTGTACAGGACTACACACAAAACACTGGACAGAAATCAAACATTAATGTTCTGAGGAACATGGGACATCCTCAGTGTTTTAGAAGACTGCCTTGAACATCAAGAGCACTTTGATGTCTGCATGTGTGTGTGTGTGTGTGTGTGTGTGTGTGTGTGTGTGTGTGTGTGTGTGTGTGTGTGTGTGTGTGTGTGTGTGTGTGTGTGCATAACTAGCATAACTCTCTGATGTTAACACGTTCTGCACCTTCTCTGCCAGCACTGATAACTCATGTGTATGTTCATGTGATGGTGGGGGATGTTGAGTTTAGAGGGTTAGGGGCTCTTTAAATAGGTTCTGGCTCACCACTGTTTTAAACCTTCCCATCATTTACATACCTGTATACAGCAAGACTCACAAACAGGAAGCATTGAGGCAGAAGTGAAAGCTATGTATGAGCACAGTGAACCCCCACTTTAGAGACGCTGCACCAGGTTATCACCACCATGTCTACACCTACACTAGCCTGACCTTAACCACCATTATCGTGGCTTCATTACACTCTTCCAATTGTGTTTAAAAATGCAGAAATGTCAACATTCCTAGGAGCAAATATAAAATATCCTAACCTTTTACATTTGTTCACAGAGCTCCTGTCTCTGGGCTTTTAGAATGTTTACTAGTAATATGAAGATTAACCCTCAGCAAGATGTCATAATACAGATAGGCTATAGAGGATGTGTGCATGGAAGGGGCATGTTTTTAGAAATACTGTAGGCTACAGAGCTAAACTTTACACCAGCACTACACTGTACAATAGAGCTACACTACAATAGAGCTACATTTTACACCAGAGCTACACGGTACACCAGGATTTTGAAGTAATTTACTTTTTAAATAAACTACAAGTAATGTTTTGAATTGTGCCACAAAACAGCTTGTACACCTGGTGCTCACTCACAGGCCTTCAGTATTTCTACTCACTCGTGTACACTCTTGTACACTCTTGTACAGCAGCCTTACAGGCACTCAGAGAAAAATTTAGCTTTCAGATTCTCTTACTTAACAGGCAGGGCACTAATCACATACAGTGAAAGAAAGTAAAGCCAAGGAATGGTTTAATAAGCAGCTAAAACACCTGAACCAACCAGGGACCACAGACTCTCCATTCATAGGACTGTTAAGGCTTATAACCATAGGCTTATACTCACATGGTTATAATCACAGGCCTTTAATCACAGGGTTATGATCACAGGCTTATGATCACAGGGTTATAATCACAGGGTTATAATCACAGGCCTTTAATCGCAGGGTTATAATGACAGGGTTAATATGACAGGGTTATTATGACAGGGTTATTATGACAGGGTTATTATGACAGGGTTATGATCACAGGGTTATAATCACAGGCCTTTCATCACAGGGTTATAATCGCAGGGTTATGATCACAGGCTTAGCAACAGATGCCCATATCTTCTGTGAAATATTGAAAAAAAACAAGATCGATAGTTCCTATCCGACCTGCCGCTCAAATGTTGGGTAATATACCCATTATTCGTTATAAAATTGAATATTCAGTGTTGCAGCTGGGCAAATATTTTCCTGAAAACGAGCTTTTAAAATACTAATTGTATGATCTTACAATCTATGATCTAGTCCAGCCTAGTTTGTGTAGGTTGTGGGCGCGACTACGACTGCGTCCTGTGCCGGACGTGAAGACACTGTTGGACCTTCTCGCGTTTTTAAAAGAAAGAAACCAGAAGGGTAGTGACGCACGACCGTGGTCGTGATATGGTGTGCGCCATATCTACAGAATAGTCTGTAAAATAGTAATCTTAAATAAATATGTATTATCATTTGCCGTGTTTGTCGGTGTTTCCCAAAGACGTTTGATATATGACAAACCTTCGTTCTCCTTCAAACTCACATGCTCGTTATCAAACGATGCGATCAGACATCACGAAACGTCGCGGACAGTTTAAGCGATCACAATACATATTGACAAATAAAATGCCTTAAAATACTGAACAGAGACATTATCAAACCCAGAACGTATGCGAATGTACCGAAAGCACTGTGTAACCCATACGTACCTCGGCGTTTGAAGGAACCGCACTAACGCATCCACGACACTGGCCGCTCGTCTCCGCACTAATAACAGTCCGATATCTTCACTAGTTACAGTCGTTCGTGTTTTTAATGCTTCTTAGTAGTTTCTACGACCTTCGTCTTTGTGAGAGCATGTGTGCATTTTGCTTCCTGTTTTAGGTAGTAAATGTTTGGGTGGGGCGGAATCTCCTCGCGCGAGTCAGCACACGTTTGGTTATCTGTCACTACACACAACTACATACACTACACTACTACACTACACACAACTACACTACACAATTACACTACACACAACTACTTACACTACACTACACACAAATACACGCACTACACTACACACAACTACACGCACTACACTACACACAATTACACTACACACAACTTCACTACACACAACTACATACATTACACTACACACAACTACACGCACTACACTATACACAACTACACTACACACAACTACATACACTACACTACAAACAACTACACACACTAAACTACACACAACTACACACACTACACTACCCACTACACTACACACTACACTACACACAACTACACACACTACACTACACACAACTACACTACACACACTACACTACACTACACACAACTACACACACTACACTACACACACTACACTACACGCACTACACTACACACAACTACACACACTACACGCTCGGCCCTATATTCACATCTATTAATATTACTCCAAATATACACTGCTCTAAAAAATAAAGGGAACACTTAAACAACACAATGTAACTCCAAGTCATCCACACTTCGTGTTCAGATAGGAAGCAACACTGATTGTGAATCAATTTAACTGCTCTTGTGCAAATGGAACAGACAACAGGTAGAAATGAAGATCTAGGATGTGTTATTTTAGTGTTCCCTTTATTTTTTTGAGCAGTATACTTAAACACTGTTCAGACCAGCACCACCTCCCTGTTAGAGTGGAACTGTTATTTGAAGAATTATGCCATAAAGTGTACAGGTAACGCTGAATTTGTTTAATTATTTGTAAAACAGGTGCTACATACTGAAGGGTTGCAGCAAAAGCAATCAATATTACAATATTAATGAATAACACATTTTGTTAAGAAAACTTTATTTTCTTCCGTAACCCGAGAGTGCAGCTGCGTCCTGGCGTGTGCAGGCTGTGTACATGCTGCACACCGGCGCATCCTGCAGGATTTTTTATGCAAATCTCTCAGAAGCAGCAAGAGGATCGGACAAACTGCCCAGGTCTCTTTCATTTAGTAGGAAATGGGATGGGTGTGGGGCACTTCAAGCTTTGGTGGTGGTGTTGATTCCTTCAAAGGTTTTTTTCCTCCGAGTGGTTATATAGTCTAATCAAGAAGATAAAGAAGCTTTGCTGTTTTTATTTTCTCAGTGCCAAAGCAGACTGCTTCCTGATTACCTTTAACTGGAATGTTGTGTTTCATGACAGCCTGGTTCTTCATGACAGCCTGGTTCTTAGTTTCCACACCTGTTAGCAGAGCAACCCTGTTAACTGCAGTTTCCTGGTGTTGAGTGAACTCTGCATTTTGGGCTGAATGAAAACACCAGGCAGAGTGCTGTATATATGTATTACAAAACATATATGGTTATATTTCAAACACATGGAAAACCAGCTCTAATGCATAATAAATCTCTCTCTCTCTCTCTCTCTCTCTCTCTCTCACACACACACACACTCTCACTCTCTCTCTCTCACTCTCACTCTCTCTCTCTCTCTCTCTCACACACACACACACACACACACACACACACACACACACACACACACACACACACACACACAAAAGCAAAGCAGGTTTGTGTGCATAATGAAATACTACTGGCATGAGTGCAGGACAGTTTTTAATTAACAGTTCTAAACTGTTAGAAGACTGTTTCAGTGAGACTGCTTTGAAAGAAGAAATCTCTGACTGCTGTGTGTGTATGCACCAGCAGTTCATGGTATTCAGTCTTCATGAAGATGGTGGGGCAGATCCTTCAGAGAGTGCTTCCTACTGACTGCACTGTCCTGCTGGAGGACTTTAATGTCCATCTTGGGGAAGATAGAGACACCTGAAGAGGCATGATTTGGAGGATCAGCCTACCAGGTGTGATCTTTACTATGTAAATGTTATTAGACTTCCTTGCAGGTCACGGAATGTTAAACACCATGTTAAAATATACGGATGCTCATAAGGCTACATGGCACAAGTCCTTCAGCCTACACCAGTTATTCAGAAATTGTTCCAGATGACTTGAGGCCATATGTACTAGACAACACCAAACTTTGGGCCCAGGACGCAGTATAAATGGGCGGTAAAAGACCAGGTGTCTCTGCATTGTCTCCCTTTACACTCCTTTTGTTTCTGAAATCTTGATTTTGGTTGGATTTTATCTCAGAATTGCAACCTGCTCTCTAGTCAACAACAACACACATATCTACAGCAGGTACTACAGCAGATTATGGAGCAACTCAACGACGTAACCGCTGCTATACAGACTCTAGCCCAGGGGTCTCCAACCTTTTTGGAACTGGGAGCTACTTCTTGGATACCAATTATTGCGGAGGGCTACCAGATGTTGAGCAGGGGGGGTGTGGCGAACGAAAGTTGCATGTTGCAACCGCGGACAATCTATAATAGTAGCAAAACATAAACGATGCAGCGCTTTGGTGCATGGCGCTATAGTGAGCTATTTTGAAAACAACAGGACCGCGGCCGACTCATGACGTGGGTGACCCCTGGTTTATTCAATATTGACGGCAGCCTAACTTTTTGATTGACAGCTAATTGAGCAATAGAACACGAGAGGGAGTGTGTTATCGTGAATATATGTACATGCCGTTACTTGACAACGCGCCCGCGGAGTGATACAGAGAATGAGAATACCGTGCTGTTATCACACATATCTGCAGGGTTAGAACACTTCTCAACCAGTCGGATTGTGAACTAACTGTTGTATAATTGGCGAATAATCATTTAGTGTTAGAAGGGGAGGGACAACTGTGAATTTTGATTGGACATAAATTTAAGTAGATTTCTCGATGGGACCAATTAGGTTTACAAATTTATATGTAATTCATTGGCCCTTTGGCGAGCTACTCGGAAAGGGGTGGCGAGCTACTGGTAGCTCGCGAGCGACGTGTTGGAGACCCCTGGTCTAGCCAGTTCAACTGCAGCGTCCCATGATCCTCCCGTTAGACCAGTTGAATCTCCCGTCTCAGCTCCATGCCTTGAACCCGCTCTCCCGTCTCCAGCCCGCTATTCAGGGTATCCTGAGGGGTGCAGAGGGTTTTTACTCCATGCTCGTTAATATTCGAACAACAGCCCTCCAGGTTTTCCTCTGAGTGCACTAAAATAGCTTACGTGGTTGCACTGTTAACCGAAAGAGCTCTGGCTTGGGCTACTCCTCTATGGGAGGCACAAGCTGAAGTGTGTACTATTTACGAGCGTTTCGCCATGGCTATGAGAAGCGCATTTTACCATCCGTCCTCAGGGGGTGTAGTGGGACCTGGGACCGTGAACGCCGACAAGCTAGAAGGCTACAACATCAGGCAGTTACCCCTAAGACTGACACCACACGCGCTGTAGAGCCACATGAGGCTGGTAATGAGCCGCAGCCGATGCAGCTAGGTCACACACCTATCCAGGCAAGAAAGACAGGCGCACAGTAGCAAAGGGCATCAACGTCCAAGCTGTCCCGAGTTACAGGGAAAAGGAGCGGCCTGCTTAAAGAGTTTAAACACTTAAAGAGATAAAGTGCATTGAAATGTAATGTAATAGTGCTTTTGCATTTCATTTTGGCACGTATTCTGCATGTTTGTATGGAAAGGCAATGCATTTTGTGGATTGCATTTCCATTTTTGCCTAGTAGTGATTACATTTCCAATTGGCACGGAATCTTTTCCATACATGACGAGCAAGTTAGCTAGTTACGGGAGGACACTGCAAAAAATGACTTGTAAAACGCGCTCGGGCTCTCACAGGGTCGCGCACAGGGTGCGAGTCGAGCGCTACGGTCAGACGCAAAAGTAGAACTGAGCCAAGAAGAAAGCAAAAATATATATTTTTACTAGGGAAAATAAAAATAGTAACGCACAATTATTTGGATAAGTAACTTTAATCTGATTACTGGACTGGAAATAGTTATATTACTATTTACTATTTATATTACTATTGCGTATATATTTATATTGCGTTATATTACTCGTTTCCGAAAAAAGTGGTAAGATTAGAGTAACGCGTTACTAAGTAACACGTTACTGACATCACTGGTGGAGAGTTAGCTAAATGTTTAAGCTAGATGTTTAGCTTTCACAGAGATGCACTGTGGACGAGTCGAGTGACCATTTAACTGAGACTGTGTGAGTTAAATGCAGTGATTTCTTTTTGTGTCTCACTGAAGACTAAAGCATTTATATTTACATCCCCCGTCGGCGGCAGCTTTGGGCATGCGCAGTTCATTTGCAGTGTGGACGTGGAGCGGTGAGGGTCTGCTCTGAGTGTGAGACTGAGTGTTGTGGGCGGGGCTCACGGCCCAGAGGACAGCAACTGAAGAGCGTGTTTGTTCAGAGTCTCCAAAAGTTTCCAATAACACCACAAAAAGTCGCTAGATTTGTCACTAGTCGCTTTTTACTACAAAAAGTCGCTAGAAGGTCTGAAAAGTCGCTAAATATAGCGACAAAGTTGCTAAGTTGGCAACACTGACAGAAACATGAGACGCAGGTGGGAACATTGGACAGGGGCGTGGCAGACCCCCCGGAAGATCAAATCTCACTCCAAGTGATCTTGAAAGTTGGCAACCCTGCAATCCTATTAAACACGTAAACTCACCATAAAACATGTATATTGTTGCTGTATCTACCTAAAATACATTATACAGAGCTAGCATTAGCTACTACAATATATACAAATACAAAATTAGCATTTCTGCTAATTTTCTGCAGTACGTTCTGCGATGAATAACTTTCCCTCAGGTGTTGTCTGATTAGCGACAGGCTAATAAATCTATTATTAGACTGTCACCACTTATTTTTTATTTCAACCATCAGGACTTAACTTGCTTTAATCCTGCTTCATTACATCAGACACCTGCATTCCATGTTATGTGTTCCTTGCCCATTGATTTCCCAAACCCAGAGATTAGCAGAATAAATTTTATGACCACTAAATCTCATTTACAGTGTCTAATGAGGACTGAAGAGAGTACACTGGTAACATTGGTAAAATAATTTGGTAGCATATATGTTTAAATCACTTCTCCTACAGACTTTTGAACTGTCAGAGGGCACCGACAGGTTTCTCTTGTTGTGTAGCCTAGGTGACTCCAAACCGTCCAAGCTAATCGATCACATGCTGTCCCTGCTAGGCGACCACCCACCATGTTTTCTTTTCGCAAGATTTTCCTTCAGCAGCTGCCTGGCGACATTTGCGTAGCTTTAGCAGGCTCTACCCTGAGAGATTTTCTCCACAAATGCTTGGCAGCTGCACTCCCCTCTGGCACTTTGCTTCTATCATGCACGTTTTGGAGCCCATGTTAAAAAGTTCCACCCTCCCTGCAATTTCGGGAATCTGGGAAACGTGAGGGCCGATGCTTGCTAGCAGCAATGGGCGTTGTCCATTCTAGCAGCCTGCTCTTCCTCGCAGACACGGTCTCCGGGTGCCGTTTCCTCTGCAACACTGGTGCTCAGCTAAGCGTCCTGCCCGCCACAGAGTTAGATGTGAAGTCAGGCCGTTCCTACCCATCCATTGAGGCTGCCAATGGCAGCTCCATCCCCATGTACGGACAGCGATCAATCCCGCTGTGCTTCGGCAGACAGCAGTTTACCTGACTGTTTGTCTTGGCTAAGGTTTCCACCCCCCTCCTAGGCACCGATTTTTTGTGTGCCAACAGCCTTCTGGTCGACATTAAGAACAGACGGCTCGTCAACCCGGTGACGTTCAGTTCTCTGCCATGCTCACTCAACCGCTGCAGCTCCTTTGAGCTATCTGCCACATTTTCTCTCATGAATTCTCGCGTCTCCTTGCAGAGTTCCCAGGCCTCACGGTCCCCACGTTCTCCTCAGACGGCAGCAAGCATGGGGTCGAGCATCACATCGCCACTTTGGGCCCGCCAGTCTACGCTGGTGCTAGACACCTGGACCCCACCAAGCTCGTGGTTGCGAAGACCGAGTTCGACATGCTGGAACGCCTGGGCATTGTGCGTAGGTCCGACAGCCCCTGCACCCTAGCTGCTGCACATCGTCCGGAAGACGGGTGGTGGCTAGCAACCCTGCGGTGATTATCGCCAACTCAATGATGCCACCACCCCGGACTGCTACCCTGTTCCGCACGTACAGGATTTTTCCACCTGTTTGGCCGGAATAGTCATTTTTCTAAGGTGGATCTGGTGCGCGGTTACCATCAGGTCCCTGTACATCCCGCGGACATCCCGTAGACGGCGGTAATCACACTGTTTGGCCTGTTTGAATTATGCAGGCTGCTGTGCCTCATGGGTAAATCTGGGAAACACGCATTGGACTGGACCGACGAGCCAAACGCGCGCTGGCAAACACAACAATGTTGGGACACCCTGCGACGGACGTGCCCATCACAATCATCAAACGCGTTGGATTATGCTGTGGGTGCAGTGCATGAGCAATATGTCGATTGAACGTGGCAGCCCGTGGTGTTCTTCAATCACCAGCTCCGCCCTGCCGAATGCAAATACAGTACGTTTTTCCGCGAGTTGCTCACCCTGTATTTGGCTGTGCGGCATTTTCGTTTCCAGACCTTCATTTCCGAATTCACCACGGACATTCGGCATGTTCCGGTCGTTTGGTCTGGCCTCCCCACCGGTTGGACATGTCCGTTTTTGCGGATTCTGGAGGGGCGTGTGTAGTGGCTGCTACACGCGGCTAGAGCGAATCCTCAACGGACAAGCTGTAAGCCAAGCACAGGGATCTAGCCCTGTAGGGGACTCAGGGGAGAAACCAAAAGTTATAGTGTGTGTTCGCTGTTAGCAAATTTGCCTGACTGCATTCTCACTTGCGTTCTGTTAGCAAAGTTTCCCTTCTCTGGATTTTTCATTATGCAAGCCTTTGCATGTTTGAAAGGGTTTTGTTTGTCTTTGGATGAACATATCATTAAAAGATTTAAGTAATACCTCAGTGTGTTTTCTATTAACTCTAACTGTCAACAGAAAACCTCTAAAGAGAATTGGGAGTGTAAGTCTGGATTAAGCAGAACACTGTTAGTAGAAAATCTAAATTAACAAGCTGAATTATTATAAGTTTAGTGAAACACCAAATATTGATTTTGTTGGTGTATGTCATGCTTTTAATGAACAGTTGTGGTCATGTGGAGTGACCATGGGAGTCTGACAGAACATGGTAGTTCAGAGTGACCTTAAACCTCGTTGGGCCATTCACTGGATGAAGAAGTAGGAAAATACTGACACGAAGTCCGCCTTATTTGGCTTAATGAAAACTCACTGCTAACTTAACTAATCGCCTACAGATTGGAAATCTAAATTTAAATTAATCCTTAACTTTGATAAGTACAAAGGCTCTCTCTAAATGATAATGCAAAACGAATAGTCATCAAAAGTGCGCTGGCTCTCTGACGGTGTGACGTGAAAGGCGCAGCCCAGCCCGGCTGTATATCTACCGGTGGACGCGGCTGGTGCGAACGCAGCGTTAGAGGACTTAGAGGTGATATCTCACTCAACAGGGAGGACTGTTCCTCGAGGACACCTCGAACAACGGATCCTTATGAAAGACAAGATTATTTTATTCAACACGACGTCTGAAGTGGATGCAGTATTTTCATTTAGGTCAGCTTTAAATTTGTATATTTTTAGTTATATCTAGGAGCTGAAACGTCAACTTGAACTTTCAATCAGCAGTTATTTGATTCTTAATTAAGGACACGACTACATGTTTCAGACATTATCAGAGGGAAATATTCCCCCCAGTGTCAGAAACAATGAACTTGACAGATATGAGCAACTTCAGTGATTTGTGGTGTGACAATAAGACAGAGACGCCACCTGAGAAACGTTTATTTGGTATCGGCGCGGATAATTTAATAACTTTGCTCATTTTCGCGGTGATTTTCACGCTCGGCGTGATTGGGAACTCCATGGTCATAACGGTGCTCGCCCGGAGCAAACCGGGCAAATCGCGGAGCACCACCAATATTTTCATCCTGAACCTGAGCATTGCTGACATGTCCTATCTTCTCTTCTGCATACCCTTCCAGGCCACCATATACATTATGTCCACATGGGTGCTAGGGGCGTTTATTTGTAAGTTCATACATTACTTTTTCACCGTATCCATGCTAGTGAGCATTTTTACTTTGTCTGCGATGTCTGTGGACCGTTACGTCGCCATCGTGCATTCTCGCAAGTCCTCCTCGATCCGCGTGGCGCGCAACGCGCTGGTTGGAGTGGTTGGGATTTGGGTTTTGTCGCTCGCCATGGCGGCTCCAGTCGCCCATTACCAGAACATAATTGAGCGTGGCGCAAATGCCACGTACTGCTGGGAGTTGTGGCCGAACGCTCAGTATAAAAAGATCTACGTGGTGTGCACGTTTGTGTTTGGGTACGTGCTACCTCTACTTTTGATTTCCTTCTGTTACGCTAAGGTAAGTAGCTGCACAAAAATAGTTTGTCATTAATTGCATGACCTATTGAGGGCTCTTGTAATTAGCAGTCTCAAGCTGAAGTGTATGACACTACGCTGAATACTTTTTACATAATGTCATCTTAGCTATAAGATAAAACTAATGGGTTTTTAAGCATTATTCTTAATGATGAATGAAACAGGAAAATATTGTAGACTTTTTATGGACTGTGAAATGTATAAATAACTGTATTTGTTCTGCAGGTTTTAAACCACTTGCACAAAAAGCTCAGAAATATGTCGAAAAAATCAGAAGCTTCTAAAAGAAAGGTGGGTGTGGCTCAAGAAATTAATACGAAATGTGCCATATAGTGTACATGACAACGGATGTTTCAAATGGCAGTAGGCTACAGTTTCCAAACTGAATGTTCAAATGAGTGTTTGCCCTTATATACCCAGAGCCTTGCTGCTTGGGACTTTTTTACACCCAGTTTAGTAACACTGGATTTCTGCTTGTTTGTTTTGTGTTTAACTGCGTCCAGTTAATTGGGAATTCTACTTGGAAGTTATTTCAACTCACGTGTTTTTTTTTCTGTGTAGAGAACAGTATCCAATGTCTTTAAATAATTAGTATTAGCTTAAGAATAACACATTTCTTGATGAATCACTGTAAAAAAACACTAATGCCGTAACATGTAAAATGAGCTAATACAGAGAATATTCATTTATTCAGAGAATATTAATTTATTTATTCGTCATACAGAGAAAAAAAACAAATATATTTATGCACTTTGCTTTC
Source organism: Brachyhypopomus gauderio (assembly GCF_052324685.1). Taxonomy (NCBI): domain Eukaryota; kingdom Metazoa; phylum Chordata; class Actinopteri; order Gymnotiformes; family Hypopomidae; genus Brachyhypopomus; species Brachyhypopomus gauderio. The sequence continues at coordinate 16,038,895 of NC_135229.1, forward strand.
TTCAGTTGTTTTTAAAAAACTAGTTTATGAACACACTCTAAGAAATGAAGGTGAGAGCCTATGGTTGCTAGGCTCTTTAGTGACGCTTTTCGTACTGTTCATTCACTGTTGGAATAGAATTGCAAATCATATACCAAGAGGTAGTGACGGTGAACAGCGCCCCCTTCAGGCCTGCCACATTTTCCAAATGAAGACAGTGGCGTACTTTTTCCATAACTTTGTCAAAATGTTCTTATTTCTTTATTTGTAGAATTTGACAATATATATTTGTTGTTGGTGATTGATTTGATGGTGGTTGAAGTTACTGTGGTCTTCAATTAATGGCCTGAAGATGATAATGTCATTAACATTCTGGAGCAGGCTGTGTTTGTGTGTTCTGTCTGAGACCATTAAATAAGAAGCAATTATATGATTGCCTGTCCACATTTCAATGTAATTCAGCACATTATACATCCACTTTGTAACACAGACAGTAGCCTGTTCATTTTAGCCTGTTTGTCAGGTAATCACTAATACTACATAACTTCATCTTACTGTCTTCTGACATCTAAGTGCCATGCTTCCTGCGAGAGCGGCATGCTTCCTGTAAGAGTGGGATGCTTCTTGTGAAAGCAGTGTGCTTCCTCTTCTAGACACAGCTCCACTGGAAATCACAGGCAGATTTTTTTTTTACATTTTTTGGGGTTCACACACATAGTGTGGGAAACCTATTGTAATTGCTGGTATTTTCTTATTTTTAGGGTTCACACACGTAGTGTGTGTGTAATTGTTAGGATTTTCTTTCTTCTTCTTCTTATTTTTTTTTCCCATTTTTTGACCTAAAACATGTTGTGCAGCCTAGACCGTAATGCCTAGAAACCCCAAACTTGGCAAAAAGGTTCAGTTAACTCCAAGGACCAGATTCCCATACAGGGACCCAAATTGGCCTGATGGTGGCGCTATAGCAGACCATGTTGACTTTTGGTCCATATCTCCCACACCGTAGGTCCTAGAACCAAAATTCCAGTTCCTATACATTCCTTGAGTAAATTCAATAGGACTATTAATATACAACATACTATATATATGTGCGCAATTGGCTGCCGCTTCTCGCCGGTGTGTGTGATTGATTGTCTGTGACTTGTACCTGTGTTAAATTGTAAAGCGCCTTGGGAATCTGGAAAGGCGCTATATAAATCGAACATTCATTCATTCATTCATTCACAACCATCAAGCTCCGCCCACTTAGATTTCGAGTTAATTTGCATAATGTGCAAAATCGCACACATCTTTGAGCCCAAACTTGTCCCTGGATTTTTCACATACATGCACATATGTGGTATCAAAACGTTCAGAAGAGTCTGAACTTTAAAATGTATCCAACAAAAATGCTTCACTACCTTCACTATCTTCACTACCTAGTCAGTATAAGTCAATCAAATGAGGGGGCATGAACTCAATTGTAAATTTTGCGCTTAATACATATACTGTATGCACATGTTGTGCATGTAATGAGATGGCACTTCACAGACAGCTTCCCTGTGAGGGTCTGGGGCAGCTCGCAAAGGTTGCCATACCTCACCTGCTAGGGGGCGCTATAACATGCAAAAATTTGCCACATGCACTCAGATTGGCCGATGCACATGAAACTTGACAGACATCATCTATGGGCCTCTGGGAACCAGGTCCTAAAGCAGACATGCCATACTTCCAAAATGGCTGATGTAATCGGCCAATCAGTGATCGGTACGCGTTTGACAGGCTTACCATTGGTCAATCTGCACGAAACCTCTTGGGTGTGGACAAGTTCACGCCCCCTATGACATAATCCAGCCGGGTGTCGATTGGCCACTGGGGGGCACTATTGCAAAAAAAGCAAGTATATCCCCTACATAATTCCACTTGGGAACATGCAATTGGACTCTTTTGATTCCTTGCAGTAGTGTGAACAACTTTCCCATTACATGTCCTATTAAAAAATGCAGTTTATTTACAGTTAATAATAGTTTGAAATCATCAAATAGTTTGAAATTTTCATACTCCTCCTAGGATTTTCATACTATCATGTCAAGCAAAGTCTTATAATACTCTACAGAGTGTGAAATCAAAAAACAATCCAAAGATTTTGGATTTTAGGACACTTATACCTGCTAAATATTTTTTTAATGGACAGCATCAATACATATAATATTCATATTCTTGAAGCTCTTTCATATTTTATCCAATTCTGACCAAAATGCACAAGCCCATTCATCCTGAACAAATTTGCCAAGTTTCATCCAAATCGGTTATTGTATTGCTCTACAGTGCAATATTATATACAATGCATAAAAATGCATGTTAAAGTGATTGTCACCTTCTCCCTCTCACACGCACGCAGGCTGAAACTCACACACTCTCAGTCTCTCTCACACTCTCACCCACATTCCCCCTCCCATCTCTGTGCCCTAAGTAAACATTGCTCTGGCTACCTAGATCTCTCTGTGTCTATTAACCAGGCACACACACATACAGGCGCAAGCAGGCCTTCCTATAGCATTCACAATGACACTTCCCTAGCCATACCCACCCATATCTTAGTGACTAACACATGCTCATACAAACTGATATTTGACTTCTTTTTTGTCTCTCTCTCACACACACACACCTTTATACCTATATGTATGTATAGTTTCTATGTATACTTGTGTATGTACTGTATGTTTTAGTATATATTGTCATAGTTTGAGTACATACACTACCACACACACACTTCTACCTAAATGTATGTATAGTTTGTATGCATATCTATAGTATATGTCAGTCATGCCAGTGATGTCAGTCCAGTCATATCAGTCCAGTCATGTCAGTTATATCAGTCATGTCAGTCATATTAGTCATGTCAGTCATATCAGTTATATCAGTCATGTCAGTTATATTAGTCATGTCAGTCATATCAGTCCAGTCATGTCAGTCATGTCAGTTATATCAGTCATGTCAGTCATATTAGTCATGTCAGTCATATCAGTTATATCAGTCATGTCAGTTATATTAGTCATGTCAGTCATATCAGTTCAGTCATGTCAGTCATATCAGTCCAGTCATGTCAGTCATGTCAGTTATATCAGTTATATCAGTCATGCCAGTCATGTTCTGCCAGTCATGTAAGTCATCATGCCAATCATTTCAGTCCAGTCATGTTAGTCATATAAGTCATGGCAGTCAAATCATTCCTGTCATGCCAGTTATGTCAGTCATATCAGTCATGTTACTTTTGTTTGTCATATCAGTTATGTCAGTCATGCCAGTCATGTCAGTCATGTAATGCCAGGCATTGCAGACTACATTCATACTTTGAATACACGGGTAGTCATGTTAGGCGTGCTAGGTGTGAAAAGAGTGAATTAACAAAGCATAGTCTCTGGCTCCCCCAATCTCTCTGTCTGTAATATACAGGCCCAATCATGTATAGACACATGCACGCCTTCCTATATTGTTCACATAGATGCAGCCCTAGCCAGATGTGCTGTTTCTGTGTCTCCCTTTCTGACACACGCAGATGTCATCACACACTATCTGTAGAGCACACACTGGCCAAACCCAAACAGCTTCTAAAGGACCTTTTGGGCTTCCTTTTGCCTATTGAGGCCAAAATGCCTATTTTTATTTTTACATTTACAGATGAGCAATGAGAAGATAGGTATGATACTGCTCCATATGAAATACCTGACTCAACTGTCTCATTCACTAATTTAATTGGACCTGAATTAGACACTGAACCAGTGTGTTTGAGTGTTCATGTGTGTCCAAATATTAGTACCTAAAAAAGCATTTTTTTTTCCTGTTAGACATGCTTGTGCTGAGGTTTGTTTGCCCAGTGTGTTTGCTGGAGTGATTTTGCTAAAATGGCACAAAAAAGCACACAGTGCACCAGCAGAACTGGAGTGACAGCGTCTGTTCTCAGTGTGATGAAAGCGAGAGAGCAGGTTAGTGCAGTGAAAAGATCCTGAGCAGATAAAGAACAAAGTTGTGAGATGAACGTTACTCAGCGTGCACCGCAGCGTTCAGCTGGTAGCAGAGAACGCTCTCAGTGATCCAGCGGAAAACACTCTGATGCCTCTTATCTGGCCCTTAATACACACAATAGAGTGAACACCCAGATCTCTGTTAATTTGGATTTTTCAAATCAATGAAAACGTCAGAAACGTTATTGTCAGCCTTGGCCAGCTGTCATATCACTGAAGGATCTTTTAACTGATAAAAGATGTTCTAAGAAAGAGCCCTAGGCAGATAATCTTTAATTATCTAAGGACTTTACAGAATGTATTTCTAATTCAGTTCTGATATATTAAAAAGTAAGTTTTGTAATATAGCATTATGTACACACATTCAGAGTTATAATGAACTGTCAGGACAGGAAGCAGCAGGTTAGCTGTGTTGACTACATGGTGTTAATTAAAGTGACAAAAAAGCTGTTGTTTTTTTCTCTATGTATTAAATCAGCCTCTATGTCAGGGTGAAGGACAGTGTATATTTAATTAAACATTTTATTTAAACGTATTTATTTAAAATTAGTGAGACCCCATAATATTAAAGTTTTCTGACTTCATTGTAATCATGTAAATTATGTTTATCTACTCACATTAAGAACCCCTCAAAATTTAGAGACAACATTCTTGTGTATTCATAACAACAAACTTCAAAACAACTTTGATCAAGTTTTAAAATATACTTTATATATTTTATACCAAAATTATAAAAAATCTTTCTTTAAAAAAATTTATTAGCACACCATGATTGTCTGTGCTGTTCCACTGGCATTTAAAGCAAAAATATATTTTAACTAATGTATGATTTTGTTGTAGAGTTTGGTGACATTTTTCACTGTGTGGTCACCCCTGCTAATTTCTCACTGAGTGGTCACCTCCAGGGTGTGTGCCCCTTGTTAAAGGTCCATGTGGTGGTGTGTATGTAGGACAGAGAGGAAGCACTTCAGCCCTGATCTTCAGCTCCTCCTCTCATGAAGCAGGACAGCAGTGAGAGTTCAGCACATCTTCACTGTCCCACTCACTTACTTATGGAAATCGCATGCAGAGCTTTTGAAGCTAACTACATACAGTGGGGAAAATAAGTATTTAGTCAGTCACCAATTGTGCAAGTTCTCCCAATTAAAAAGATGAGAGAGGCCTGTAATTGACATCATAGGTAGACCTCAACTATGAGAGACAAAATGTGAAAAAAAATTGAGAAAATCATTTTGTCTGACTTTTAAAGAATTTATTTGCAAGTAATGGTGGAAAATAAGTATTTGGTCACCTACAAACAAGCAAGATTTCTGGCTGTCACAGACCTGTAACTTCTTTTTTAAGAGGCTCCTCTTTCCCCCACTCATTACCTGTATTAATGGCACCTGTTTGAAGTCTTTAACAGTATAAAAGACACCTGCCCACAACCTCAAACAGTCACACTCCAAACTCCACTATGGTGAAGACGAAAGAGCTGTCAGAGGACACCAGAAACCGAATTGTAGACCTGCACCAGGCTGGGAAGACTGAATCTGTAATAGGCAAGCAGCTTGGTGTGAAGAAATCTACTGTGGGAGCAATAATCAGAAAATGGAAGACCTACAAGACCACTACTAATCTCCCTCGATCTGGGGCTCCACGCAAGATCTCAGCCCGTGGGGTCAAAATGATCACAAGAACGGTGAGGAAAAATCCCAGAACCACAAGGGGGGGATCTAGTGAATGACCTGCAGAAAGCTGGGACCAACGTTACAAAGGCTACAATCAGCAACACACTACGACGCCAGGGACTCAGATCTTGCAGTGCCAGACGTGTCCCCCTGCTTAAGCCAGTCCATATCCAGGCACGTCTGAGGTTTGCTAGAGAGCATTTGGATGTTCCAGAAGAGTATTGGGAGAATGTCATATGGTCAGATGAAACCAAAGTAGAACTATTTGGTAAAAACACAACTCGTCGTGTTTGGAGGACAGTGAATGCTGAGTTGCATCCAAAGAACACCATACCAACTGTGAAGCATGGGGGTGGCAACATCATGCTTTGGGGCTGTTTCTCTGCAAAGGGACCAGGACGACTGGTCCGTGTACATGAAAGAATGAATGGGGCCATGTATTGTGAGATTTTGGGTGCAAACCTCCTTCCATCAGCAAGGGCAATGAAGATGAAACGTGGCTGGGTCTTTCAGCATGACAATGATCCCAAGCACACTACCAGGGCAACAAAGGAGTGGCTTCGTAAGAAACATTTCAAAGTCCTGGAGTGGCCTAGCCAGTCTCCCGATCTCAACCCCATCGAAAACCTTTGGAGGGAATTAAAAGTCCGTGTTGCCCGCCGACAGCCCCAAAACATCACTGCTCTAGAGGAGATCTGCATGGAGGAATGGGCCAACATACCAGCAACAGTGTGTGCCAACCTTGTGAAGACTTACAGAAAACGTTTGACCTCTGTCATTGCCAACAGAGGATATACAACAAAGTATTGAGATTAACTTTTGTTATTGACCAAATACTTATTTTCCACCATTATTTGCAAATAAATTCTTTAAAAGTCAGACAAAATGATTTTCTCAAATTTTTTTCACATTTTGTCTCTCATAGTTGAGGTCTACCTATGATGTCAATTACCAGCCTCTCTCATCTTTTTAAGTGGGAGAACTTGCACAATTGGTGACTGACTAAATACTTATTTTCCCCACTGTAACACAGCTGTAACTCCAGCGGGACAAAAAAGATACAAACAGAGACATCAAGGTAGCATAATCCCCCATTACACGTCACACGTGGAACCTTTAGATTGTTGCTTGGATTTAGCAGGAGGAATGCAAACATAATACTACAAAACCAATAGCTGCTGATTCAAAGCCAGAAGCTTCCCCTTGTGTTCTGTATAACAACCATGCTCTTGACCCCCAAACCCACTGGACAGGCTTGAAACTACCAGAGTGTGAGAGTTATAGAGTCATCTTGCGCCTTCTCTTGAATTCTCATCTGCCCATATATTTTTCTGCAGACGGCACAGACGGTGCTGGTGGTGGTGGTGGTGTTCTGTCTGTCCTGGTTGCCCCACCACGTGGTGCATCTGTGGGTGGAGTTCGGCTCCTTCCCCCTAAGTCAGGCTTCCTTTGTGCTCCGCGTGGCTGCCCACTGCCTGGCTTACAGCAACTCCTCCATCAACCCCATCATCTACGCCTTCCTCTCTGAGAACTTCAGGAAGGCCTACAAGCAAGTGTTCAGGTGCCAGATGATCAGCGAGTCTCCACTCAACGACATCAAGGAGGTCCGCAGCAAAGCTGAGACTCCGCCCTCAACCAACTGCACCAATGTCTGACAGCTCGATTCTGTTCGCCATATTGAGCCTGAGAGAATAGACGTCCCTGCAGAGCTCTAAGTGAGCGCTAAGCGAGATGCTCCACTCTCATGCCAGGACTGATGCTGATACTGACCCTTCATGCTCATGTCCTAAGCTGTGGTCATACCGGATGGGCTACTGTTCAACACTGTTCAACACTTTTACTCTTTCTCTCTGGCAGATTCATCAGAGTTCAACTCGGTTGAACTGAACCGGGCCATCTGCAACCCTGTTCACGTCTACACCACTCATCTCCTTCAGCCTCCCTGAACATACTGCATGTCAACCTTAGTTGACAGAAGATGAAGATGGTCTGTAAAATCTTAAACTCTTAAAGTTGATTATCCTAATACAGAATCAGAAACCAGTCTGAATAATGGAGTCAATCCAGTTGACTCCTATCTCATGCCAGCATGTCAAATCAAATCAAATTTTATTTATATAGTGGTTGTTGTGACAAAGCAGCTTTACAAGTGCCGAGTCCTAGCCCCCAGTGAGCAAGCCAAGGGCGACAGTGGCAAGGAAAAACTCCCTAAGAGCATGAGGAAGAAACCTTGAGAGGAATCAAGACTCAGGGGGGGAACCCATCATCCTCTGGCCGACACCGGTCACCATGACAACAATTTAAAAAGAGAAACAAAGAAAAGATGTGAAGGATAAATAAAGTCCATCTTGGTGTGTATTTATATGCATAAGCTTTTTATGTAATTCCTGTTTAGTCCTAAACGTCTTGATGGTTGGTAGTGTTAGTCATAGTAGAGGAGAATTCGGGATGGTGAGAGGGCCCAGGGCAGTGGGTTTATCCTTCATCACACTGGTTAGTCAGGGCAGTGGGTTGATCCTCCATCATATCTGGTTAGGCAGGAGGTGGCCAGCCCAGGATGGATCTCTGGAAAAGGCTCGTCTCTCCTCATCTCAGTGTTCCTCGAGTAGGCGGGCAGCCATGTGGAGAAGATAAAACAAGGAAAATTAGCTCTGTATAAGGACATATACAGGACAGATGAGATTATAAACATTTCTGGAGTGTGGCAGCAAAGCCGGCATTAAGTTAAACTATTACAGCCTAGCTAAAAAGGCAGAACCAGAAGGTAACATAGGCTTGGGGGTATTCTGAGACAATGGCATCCATCCACTGCACTGTCAACAAACTTGAGTGACCACAAGCAGTGACAGGATGACAGCACCAGCACCCCAGTCTACCATAAAACCCTTCGTCTATGAACCCCTGGATCTGTACCTTTATCTAAGGGGGGGGGGGGGGGGGGGGGGTAACATTGATAATGTTAATTATCAAAGGTCTTCAACCTAGACTTAAAGATTGAGACTGTGTCAGAGTCACTGAACATTCAGATCTGAATCTGAACATGGTCACTCTGAATCATGAAGTCTGGTTCTGCGTCAACATAGGGAGCTATACGATTTGAAAATGTTATTTAGAATTGAAAGAAGGTAGAGCTTCATATGTGATTTTGATTGCTATGAAAGAGTTTGTATAATTCTTATCTCAAACAAAATAGTTTCCACTCCACTTGTGCATATTGTGCCTTGAACTCATTTACATTAACAGGTATTCCTCTGTTTTCATTGTGCTCTAACAGCAGAACTGAAGATACATCAATATTGTAGTTGTAGTAGATCGTGTAGTTTACCTTTTATTACAAGCATTCATGATTCTTTTATTCTGGAACATCACTCATTAATTTATGTTTATGAAACTGCCTTTTAATGACAAATGCATAGCAACATAATCTGAAATGAAAACATCCATTTAATTCCTGTTGTCAGTTTACATTCTGGAGTTTCATTTTTTGACAGGTGCAGTTTTGCTTTTTTAGTTGTATTGAAACACAAAGTTCTGAGCATATGTGCATATGTCCTGCTAATGTGTATATGTCCTGCATATGTGTATATGTCCTGCTAATGTGTATATGTCCTGCTAATGTGCATATGTCCTGATATATGTCCTGATGTTGAAAGAAAGAAAAGTCTGTACTGAGTACCTCATTTGAAAAATGTGAATTCAGCCAGTTTAACAACATACTGCTTTGTGCTGTATGGTAATACAGGTTTAAAGTAATGCTTTTTAATGTATGGTAGATTACATATACACATCATGAATATGCATGTGGTGTCTTTGGTATGTACATCCATATTGCCCTGTTAAAAATGTGTAATAGTATGACCAAGTCAAACCAGGATCGCCTGAAAACATTTCTGCCTTACATGTATGTGAAATTTCACTGTGGAACCCAGAGCAGTGGTTGTGAAGCCTGTGCTTGTGAGTTATCCACGTCTGCCCAGGCTCACATGCTCTTCATAAGGTGAAGTACACAGGTATGTGATTGCATGTCAATTAAACCCGAGATGTTTTAAAGCTGATATTTTATTAGATGTTGTTTGGATGTTTGGCTTCACTGCACTTCATTATAACAATCTTCAGAAGTACGTTTCTTTTACTTTAGCTTTACGGGGCAACAGCTCCTTCATTAGTACAGCATCAGTGTTCACAAAGGTCTGAGAGATGCTTCATCATGGAACATGTACCATTCCCCATGCTGTACTCAACAAATGCACTTTCCTTCTTAACATGAAACGGAACAGTCAGTATACTAGATGTTAACCATACCTTAGCCGTCTTTTCAACACTACAGATCTCAGCCTGAATTTATTTGTAGAAAAAACCACCAGAGTACTTCTGTGTTGAACCCTTTATCTAAGTCATTTTACAAATTAACATTTTTTTTCTTGACATACCCACCAACTGTTATTAAAGCAATGAATGCAGATGGTCTTCAGATCATACGTCGTAAATTTGGGACTGATGAGATCATCACCTAACCACCGAAACGATAACACCCTGACTGAGCTGATTGGTTGACTGATATGGTTCAAACTTTATTTTCAATCAGCAGTTAATAACTTTGCAGTTTTACAAAATGCAAAATAAGTCTTGGAAAGCAAGTACACTGACAGCACACTGCCTCTTCCACACCCCCTTAGACACCATCTGACATCGCAGGACAATGAAAAAAAGACAACAGTGGTTGTGTGATTGAGGATGTGTCAGAACGTCTGATGGGTAGACGCTGGTGAACAGAACTGAATCAGGACGACCTTTATTTATTATTATTATCAACTGAGCTGATCTAATCAAGAGGAAAATTGATTGCAAAGTCCTCTGGAAGCTCTCACACTGATTTACTAAAGCAGCTTAAGCTACAGGGACACGGACCCTGTGTGCACCTCTGTGACTTGGCTGGATAGTTTGATCTGAAAGCTCACAAACGACAGTAAGGCTAGTAATATGCTGCAGAAAGCATCATGCATCAGTTGTGAAACATACACTCTGGACTGCTGAAGATAAAGCAGGAAGTGTGAATTGGCCGTTCATTGCGCTGGTTAAGTGAAACGTTTTGATCTGAACGTGCCATGTGTTACGCTTTAGCCACTATGACAGTAACATGAAGGGCTCGTCTTCAGATTCTGGGCAAATTATTTTGTTAATATGAGGCTTCAAACAGAAAGACAAACTAGAAAAGGAAAAGGGGCTGAGCTCTTGTGTGTGCGCACCCCCTTGATCCAAACAATCGGAACAGCAGAAACACTCTTCTGGCTTTTCAAAGCATTTGAAATGCTGAAGCTTACAATGATGTCAGGGAGAACGCCATTGGCTACAGCCTCCGTGTCCAGGTAGAAACACCTGCTGACATCCCTGTCCTGTGGTGTACTCACCACACCACCTGTTCCAAAAAGGTAAATCTAGAAAGCCAAGCCAAGCTGAGAATCGGTAGATATTTAATTCATTTTTAGTGTTTTGTCTCTGGAAAACACCATGAAACTGGAGATGCGAGGATAAACGTGCATATTGTGTGTTGCTGTGAGTCCCTGTGTGCTGTAACTCAAGTTCTGTACTGGGAACATTCTGCTATACGACACTGTCAAAAATACAGCTGAATGTGGAGCATCATGCATTTCCCTCAGTCTTTTCTTTCTACCCACCTTACTTTATGTTTTTATGTATATTCCTAAACCAGCTTCTGAAATAGCTGGGAGTGTGGTCAGCATGTCTCACAGTAGCTGAAAAGAGAGCAGGGGAGAGACACGAGAAGACAGACATGGAGACGCCGGTCAGATATGAGGCATGTTGTTCTGTGGTTGCACATGCATATCAGTTACATATCCAGAAGTAATTTCAGGAAATCTATGAAATCCTGTTCATGCGCACTGGTAGTTGGCAGTGGTTTAATTCAACTAGCATAATTGTAATTATACTTCCTGCCAGGCTACTACACTTATACATAAGATTTTTAAGGGACTTTCCATTTGTTAAAATGCACAATCACTTTTAGTGACTGTAGAACTACTGCTGATTGGAGATTAACACGAAAAATTGTTTGAAATGATAATTAATGTTTGGCCTGAAAATGTGCTAAGAGCAGTGCAGAAACACAGGTTAGGGTCCACACTCTCTGGTGAAGGCTGAGGAGTGGCTGACCAAGCTTCATTTTATTACTACAGAGGAAATGTGACATTGGTATGCAAGTATATTAAACCTGTCTTGCGAGACATGGAACAGAATTCTCAATTTCCATGTGACTTTAATAATATGGGTGGCTTGATAGTTCTTCCAAAATCTCCAGCTTTTGTTATACAGTGCCTTCCTGTGGTAAGGATAAGCATAATTCATTTAACAAATGCTTAGTGCTTGAAATTAGAACAAAAACAAAGTTGTAGTCTGGTGAAATTCTGTCCTTTTACAAAATCTGCAAATGCATGTACAGAATGGACTGTTCCATTTTTATATATGGTAAATATAGAGTGCTTTAAGAATGGAGTTTACAAGATACTAACTGGTGGTCTTAAGCTTCCTGTACTTCCAAATATTAGTAGTTCCAGTGCAAATCTAGAACCAAAACTATGGAGCCACACATTTCAGTCGATATGTGATACTTGGGCTCATCAGACAATTGTGTACATTTGAATCAAACTATTTCATCAAACTGAAATGGTACAGAAGAGGAGCATCAGCAGTTTACGCGGTGTGAATACATCAGTTTAAACTCTTAAAGTTATCACAAGTTCATCATAATGCTACCATGCCAGAGGGGGATTCTCAAACAGGTTCAGCTTAATACAGGCTCTGTGTTTGCTTAAGAAAGTTATCTTCTGGCAGCCTAACAGTCCAATCAGGCTTAACTGGCATCACAAAGCTGTATGTAATGTAAGCAGTGAAATCAAATCAGTTTAAAGTTTCTAGGGGAATTATTAGGGATCTGGACCTATGTGTTTGTAAAGCTGCTTTTTAACCGGGTCCTTTCTTCTTAAGACTAGAGTGTTCAACAGCCACACCCCTTGCCCACATCTGAGACCACAGAGAATGCTGGCAGGATGCCCAAAGCCCTCTTTGTCTGGTTTTTGAGAGTTCAAGATTGAAGCATGCATCTAGGCCAGGATGAGGGTTTTAAACTGTAAACAGGAAAGTGTTTTAACAGTTTTAACTATATATCCAGCATCTGGAACAGTGAGTTCCTGCTGTTCATGCTCTGGTAACACTTGCCGTTGTTCTTAAATTGTATGTCTGTCTATGGTTATTTGTGCTTCTTGGCAAATGTCTAACTTGTAAAACACTAGGTCAGAGACCAAGAGCCACTTTATTTACGTTAAAGAGCCACAAAGATGGGGTGGGGGTGGCTTTTATAAATTGTTGACGGGGGGTGGGGGGGGGTGTAAAATGGACACAAATTAAGTATTATATCGCGATCGATCGATCACCAATGGTTGGCGAATTTGTAACACATTGAATCATATATGTAGATCAGAGATAAATAAACTAGATTTTTTTCAGCATGAGAAATCGGATGTATGGCATGTGAAGACAGTCAAATGCGTGTCTCATACATACAAGCGAACAGCACATTAAAAACACAAACACAAACTTAGATATAAACGTAAGTCGTGATATGTTTCAAGACTTTGTCACGGTTGGAGGAGGTGGCCACACACTACGAGCTGTTATGTATGCAACTGTTGTTTTCTATGGTGTTAATTTTGGGACAAATGTTTTGTTCATTTGAAAATGAGATATGAAACTGAAAGTTACAGTGTTGAGCCTGAACATCGAAAAATACCACAATCGATTCAAAATAAAAATAAGTGAAGCAAATGTTTTTTCAGTTTAAATACAATTTTGATTCAATTCTGTATTTATTTTGAATCAATTATTTTTTTTCAAGTTTCAGGTTGCTGTATATTTTGATATTTGAGGTTTAATGTATTTCAGATTTCAGACTTTTTTTTCAGATTCAGATCTTATTTTTTTGAGTTTCGGATCTTTTTTTTCACTTTCACATTTTTTTTTCAAGTTTCGAAGCTGTTTTTTTCAGTTTCAGATCTTCTTTTCAGTTCAGACTTTTGGCCCCGATCTAACGTGAGGGGCGTGGTATTAACAGATAGGGGCGTGGCCAAACGAGTGACAGCACAGCAAATCATTCCTGAGAGCCTTCCACAATGTTGCCTGATCAAAAAATGACAGGCTTTTACACTTTATATTGAAATAAATGCAGCAATGAAAGAGTCCTGTTAAGCGAGACTGGAAAGGATTTATGTTAATAACTTAGATACACTGTGATGATTGTTCAGACTAATGTTTCCAGCTTTGCACCCAGCACTTCGCGCTCGTCACTGTTTTGAACGCAGCGCGGTGACTCCATACGCCTGCCTCTGCTGACAGACATCTAAAGACTCTTGGGTGACTCTGCGTATCGGCCACTCGTTTAAAATCATCCCGACGAGCTCCGAATCACCATTTGTTGAAATGAAGATGGTTCATAACTTTTGTTTGAAAATTATGTTGAGTAAAATACTAGCCGACATCCAGCTAGACAGCGCTATATTACTAGTTCAGAATACTGTTTAGCGATAACTTCGAATTAAGATTATAGGAGGGTACGTGAATCTACAGTGGTAGGTTTATTATTATAGATGTATGGTTATCAGTGAATGTTCCTACACGCCATCAGCGTCATTTAAACCTCTGCGAGCGAGTGGCATCGCATTTAGTATCTGCAATTTTTAGTATATTTCGCTTTGTATTGGTTTCTATTGTTAGTCTAGATCAGGGGTGGCCAACCCGTCATAGACCAAGAGCCACTTTTCTTACTGTTTTACGGCAAAGAGCCACATCATACATGGGCGAGTGTAATCTGTTGAGCGGGAGGGGGGAGGGGAGGGGAGGGGGGAGGGGAGGGGAGGGGAGGGGAGGGGGGGGGGGTGGCGAGTGTAAATTATTAGCTGTGAAGACAGTCAAATGCGTGTTTTCCACTACGCCGGTTTTAAAAGTATTAGCGGCTCCCTAGGCTTGTAAACTAACCGCGCACCACGAAAATGTAGCAGTGTGTCGCCCCGTTTGTGCAGGTGAGCCCGCGGACCGGCTGGGGAGCCGCATAAAACCAGGCAAAGAGCCGCATGCGGCTTGTGAGCCGCGGGTTGGCCACCCCTGGTCTAGATTGTCAGCCGAGCGGCTCCCGACATAATCGTTAAACAGCATCCTGAACTCGTAGTTTGGAGCTGTCGGTTAGCTCCGAATCGTTCACCCAACATAAATTAACAAACAAAAAATATAAACCATCTTCATTTCCACGAATCCTACAAATGCGATGCCACTCGCTCACAGTGGTTTAAACGACGCTGATGGCGTGATGAACGTTCACTGATTAATAATCTGTAATAAATCTTTATTGTTTATGTTGTGACGTGGGGGTAAAGTGTTATTAATGGGAGGACACACTTGCTGAGAAGAGCATTTTATATAAGGGGTTTCACATTTAACATTAACTTAACTACGTTAATATAATAGAAGACACACGGACTTCAGCACAGCACGCACGGTCACAGATAGACTTCTTCTCCTGTCCCCACCAGCCAGGTCACATACACATCAAGTCAAATCGTACCGTTTGCCCTCTAAGCCCAACGTGAAATCATTTTGTTGTGCAGTAAAATGTCTCGGCACCAAACTACTAAGCATTTTTAGCCGATGGTCACCTGATAAACTAGTCGCTCTAGCCAGACCCGGCTGCAGAAACATTTTAAAGGGGGGGCATTGTATTTTTTCAGGGGGGCACATTTTTTTCAAAAAGCCTTTTATTTGCTTAAAATTGAACAGCGGCTCTATGGCGACTCCAGTGCTGAGAAACAACAATCTGTTAATAAAATCCCAAAATCTAAACAAACAAACAAAAACAATAGTGCAGTGCTTTGTTCATTCAATTAAATTAAAAGTCAAATATATGCAAAAACACATGCAGTGAGAAACATAAGCACTGATGTGAGAACACTGACTGAAGTAAACATTCATGCTAGGAGGGTTAACTACAACAGCTAGGGAGCACAAGGAGCAGAACAGATAACTGTTCTGCCTGCAAGAAACCTACGTTTGTGCATGTGAGGGAGGAGGTGTGGTGAGCAGAAAGAGGTTTACTCCACTTTTAGTAGAGTGGCAGACAGCGTTTGTGTAGTGTGTGAAACCTTCTTAAGACACTATCCTTCCATTCACTATCCTTCCATTCACTATCCTTCCATTCATTCCTAAATTTCTGAGTCAAGTCCTTCTCAAATGCCAACTGGATCAGATTGGCCTTGCGTTGATGAAGCATAGTTTGGCGATGCTCCGTGAAGACATTTTTAAGAGTGGAAAACGAATTTTCACAAGATGCAGTTCTGCTCCTTGTGCTCCCTAGCTGCTGTAGCTAACCCTCCTAGCATGAATGTTTACTCCAGTGTTGACTTCAACGCTTACGTTTCCAACTGAAATGAATGGTGCTGCTTCCTGTCCATTCTCATGTACTCCAGTGTCACTTGTTGTCCTCTTATTTGTTTGGAAATAAGTCAGAATATCCATGCCACACGAACAACGGTGAGCATAGCTGTTTCTCAAGTATGAACTTTAGTCAGTGACCCGCCCCAGGGTTGCCAACTCTCACGCATTGAGCGTGAGACACACGCATTTGACCGTTTTCACACGCTCTCACGCCACACTTCCGATATCTCACGCCGAAAAAAATATCCAGTTTATTTACCTCAGATCCACATATATGATTCAATACGTTACTAGTTTGCTAGCTCTGGCGCCATCCACCGGCGATATAACACTGAATACTGAATCTGTGTCCATTTTACTTTCGGTTAATTTTGGTTTAACAGATAGATTGCCTGGTTACGGGTGGATTCTGTCGGCCAATCGAAGATCGTGATTTGGATGAGGGGGCGGATCTTCGGCTTCATAATCTGCATGACGGAGTTGCTGGAAGTTGCCGGGAGGCGACGCGAGCATTTACTGCCTTTACGGTTGTGTGTGTGACTTTTGAGAAACTGTAGCTCATGATTCTCATGTGAGAGGTGAGGGTTTGTGTGATGGCTTTTGTCATGAATAGTGTTGTGAAAATCGCCACAATGGAGTAAGAACGTAGTAGCATGTGCACACTTATATAGACACCCATGCAGAGATGTTATATAAGAAACACCAGTATAGAGGCGGGCACCGTGTATGTATATTTGTTTGAGATTATCGTCGTAGATATATTTTCTTTATGTTAGTAAGGTGTGAGTCTTGCTTTGTTAAGTTAGTGTAGTATATTTTGTTATGTAGTATATTTTGTTATTTCAAAATATATTTTGTTTATTATATTTTTGTTTCTTTTCTTTGGTGCCGTCTACTGCTCCTTTCCTTGGTTGGTTTATGGTTAATCGTGTATTTTTGTACGTACGTGTCTGTTCAATGTTTTGCTGCGTAGAAAAGGCTTATACCCATTACCACTCTGCAGTAAAGAGTTTTCTTACGTATCCGTCTGGTTTTCGCGTTCTTCTTTAATTTCATCTTGTCCACTACGCACATGCTACTACCCCACACACCCCAAATCTAGACCCATGACATCGTGGGGTCGTAACAGACGTAATCTAGACTAACAATAGAAATCAATACAAAGCGAAATATACTAAAAATTGCACAAATACTAAATGCGATGCCACTCGCTCGCAGAGGTTTAAATGACGCTGATGGCGTGTAGGAACATTCACTGATAACCAGAGTTGTATAGTAACGAAGTAGAACTACTTCACTACTGTACTTAAGTACTAAAATGCTGTATCTGTACTTTACTGGAGTATTATTTTTTTTTTTAAGTACTCCTACTTCCACTTTTACTTCACTACATATTTTCCATCAGTTTAATACTTTTACTCCGATATATTTTTTTACGTGCTGTATAGTTACTGGTTACAATTATAAACATGTTAGCTGGCACTGTCACCGGGTCAAACGATCAGGCTGTCTTATGAGAAAACTGCACATGCTCCGATTGCATCTTGTTTACTCTGCTGTTGCCTTCACTGAACACTTGAGCTTCATAATCTAGGTTCACTTGACACGTCGTGACTGCCGCAAGGGTCCACGCAGCAAAAATGATGCAATTAAATGCCTTAATGGGCATTTAATGAGGGTAAACGCAGGGCAGTAGGCTCACCCTTAGAACCCGACGGATGGATTTTACGTCCAAAAAACACCTCGTTTTCTCAGCTAAATTAAGGCGAACTTGTACTTCTACATCAAACCTACGACGTAGCGGGACATAGGTTATCTGTTTTTTGTGTATGAAGTGTTAAGCCCAGTTTTTAAAGTTGCTACTTGTTTGTACATACAGAACACTTGTATTTGTGGTCTTTGACATTTTGATTTGTAAGTGATATATAAAAACAATTGATAATCAAACTTTGACGGCTTTCTTTAATTAATTCAAAACACAATACTTGTACTTTTTACTTTCATTACTTGAGTAATACATTTTAGAATAAACTACTTGCAATACTTAAGTACAAAAAATGCTGAATACTTCTGTACTTCTACTTAAGTAAAGTTTTTAAAGAACACTTCAACTTCTACTCAAGTCAATTTTTTGATAGAGTACTTGTACTTTTACTCAAGTATGGGTCTCTAATACTTTATACAACACTGCTGATAACCATACATCTATAATAATAAACCCTTTAAATTTAGTGCTGTCGTTAACGGTCTACCACTGTGGATTCACGTACCCTCCTATAATCTTAATTCGACGTTATCGCTAAACAGTATTCTGAACTAGTAATATAGAGCTGTCTAGCTGGATGTCGGCTAGTATTTCACTCAACATAATTTTCAAACAAAAGTTATGAACCATCTTCATTTCAACAAATGGTGATTCGGAGCTCGTCGGGATGATTTTAAACGAGTGGCCGATACGCAGAGTCACCCAAGAGTCTTTAGATGTCTGTCAGCAGAGGCAGGCGTATGGAGTCACCGCGCTGCGTTCAAAACAGTGACGAGCGCGAAGTGCTGGGTGCAAAGCTGGAAACATTAGTCTGAACAATCATCACAGTGTATCTAAGTTATTAACATAAATCCTTTCCAGTCTCGCTTAACAGGACTCTTTCATTGCTGCATTTATTTCAATATAAAGTGTAAAAGCCTGTCATTTTTTGATCAGGCAACATTGTGGAAGGCTCTCAGGAATGATTTGCTGTGCTGTCACTCGTTTGGCCACGCCCCTATCTGTTAATACCACGCCCCTCACGTTAGATCGGGGCCAAAAGTCTGAACTGAAAAGAAGATCTGAAACTGAAAAAAAAGTCTGAAATCTGAAATACATTAAACCTCAAATATCAAAATATACAGCAACCTGAAACTTGAAAAAAAAATTGATTCAAAATAAATACAGAATTGAATCAAAATTGTATTTAAACTGAAAAAACATTTGCTTCACTTATTTTTATTTTGAATCGATTGTGGTATTTTTCGATGTTCAGGCTCAACACTGTAACTTTCAGTTTCAGATCTCATTTTCAAATGAACAAAACATTTGTCCCAAAATTAACACCATAGTTTTCTAGGTAAAAAGTGGATAAACTCCGTTATCAACACTCGTTACAACGCCACTGACCTGCGCTCATCTTTAGGAAGAAGAGAACAGACAGTGTCAGTAGTTTTGAAGCTCCCTCAGTCGTGTGCGGTGCCTTTGCTGAACCTCGTATGTGGTTTATCCCAAACGTGTGACAGAAGAACCGCGTCTCACCAACGAGACTCAAATCACAATCTCAATATCACAGAGACTTCATGCCGCTAGTCTCCCGTTTTCCACTATGCCGGTGTTACACCGAATTCTGCGACCGTCGAATTTTGTGACCGCAGAGGGCGCTATTTCGCAGTTTCAGTTAGTTTCAGTTCACAGGCACGAGCGCTTTACGAATGCTGCGTAAGCTACGCCGACGCGCTTTCTTTTCTCGTTTTGCTGCTGTCCACGAGCCAAAATATGAGAGATGCGTGTATTTACATTTTATGTCGTCTGTTAACAAGAATGTTTCATTACAACATTTTTACACGTGACGACAGGAGTAAAGTCAGCCAATACATACGCCTGACAATAGCAAACTTTTCATAAGTAAGTTATGTAAGCTGCTGTCATTTGGACCTCATTCCGAATGGTAATTATACACTTCTGAATAAAATGTTTAAATATAGCGTAGCTTACGCAGCATTCGTAAAGCGCTCGTGCCTGTGAACTGAAACTAACGGAAACTGCGAAATACCGCGCAGCACGAATCATCACCCAGATAGCAAATGAACGTTGAATCAACGTTGAAATGACATCGTTTTTCGTAATTTATGGTTGACAACCTAAATCCAACTATAAATCAACGTTCTAAAAGGTTGAATTCTTAAACGATTGTTAACGTTGAAAAAAAGATGTTGAATCAACGTTGCGTTTGGTTAGATATACGCTACTGAAAAAATACGTTTGTGTGGGAGGTGGTGGATATCACGGTAAAGACGATGCTGGTTTCGGCAGGCCGAACAGGTGTTGTGCCGAATTCCGACTCCGAATTCCGATTAATTAACACCCGTGAATCAGTGTCTTTATTTGGATATAGATAATGCTGCATCGTTTCCTGTGGTAGATAATTAAAATTAGTCCTTATTTGTGCATAGAAACAACGCAGATCGCGATTATCGTCTGAAACGTCTATATGTGCGTGCACGCGAGGGGAGTAGGATTTGTCGTGCTTTGATCCTCTTTCACCTAGCACAGCATGCTCGTTGATTGCAAGAGAAAACATTACCAGTCTTGTCTTTATCCTTTTATTAAATGTATACAAAAATACAGAGCGCTCTGGAGAGAACACACACAAGCCTATCTACTCTACCCTATGGCTCTGTGCGCAGGTATCTGCCTGACACATTTTCGTCCTGTTCTATATAGTGTGGCCTGGGTATAAGCCCCCCCCGTTTCTTTTGGACTTTCCCTAACCTAGCCTGTTAGACAAAGGCTGATTGTCTAAGACATTCACAATCCGCTGAGCTCATCTTGTTTTTTCCCTAAATCTTACAATGACTTTTGCCAATTATGATTTTCACAGACTTAATAGTGGTTCCATAGATAGGAGTTGCACGTAGATCACATACGTTAAACATACAGATGTTTCCTTACTAAGAGTGGGAGAGAGGCCTTCGCTTCCTGGTCCTGTCAAACTGATATACGTTCTTATTCTTCTTCTTAAGCATCCTGTTCTTTTAGAAAATGACAGGCATTTGGAATATGGGACAGAGCATACAGGCCTTTTCTCAGACACACTTGATAATTAGCTATTTGATTAATACTATACTGTAAGCAAAACATAAAGTGATTAATATTAGAAGTTTAATTAATACTTTAAGACTGGTCAAATTATATATGGATTATGATAAGCTGCTTGATCAATACTGTAATGTAAACAATATATGAAGGGATTAAAATGTAAATCTCAACAGATTCTACCGGGGAGTCGGAATTCGGCACAACACCGGATCCAATGGCACAGCGTTCTATATTCGCCAGACATTCACGAAAGAATGGGCTCGTTATTTAAAGAAATCAGATAGATTGTATGTATGCGATAGATACCTATTATGCAATTACATATTGCACAATATTCACATATTGTGAATTTATCTCCACACAATGGCTTTCAGAAAAGATAAATTTAGAAGATGTGAAAAGATCACATCTAGGAATTAACGAAGTGTTCATGTTAGTTGGTAAGCGCTTCAGTGCCAAGACAACTTTTCAAAATAAAAGTCATGGGTTAATTCAACTTTTTAACATGTGCAACTGAACATGTGGGAAGGGCAGGACTGACCCAGCCCCGCTTCTCATAAACGGAGTCTGAGTGGAAAGGGTCAGCTCCATCAGGTTCCTGGGCGTGCAGATCACCGACAGCCTCTCCTGGTCTGCAAACACAACAGTGGTGAAAAAAGCCCAGCAGCGACTCCACTTCCTGAGAGTGCTCAAGAGGAACAAGATGGAGGAGAAACTGTTGGTGCTCTTTTACAGCTCCATCATTGAGAGCATCCTCGAGTATTACATCACGGCATGGTACGGAGGGTGCTCAGTGGCAGACAAAAAGGCGCTGCAGAGGGTGATAAACACGGCCCAGGGGATCACTGGTTGCTCCCTGCCCAGCCTAGAGGACATTGCCACCTCTCGCTACCTCAGTAGGGCAGTCAGCATCACCAAGGACTCATCCCACCCCAGCAATCACATGTTTAACCTGTTACCCTCAGGCAGACGGTACAGGTTGCACAAAACTCGTACACGTAGGCTCAGGGACAGCTTTTATCCTAGAGCCATCACTGCACTAAATGTAAATTCCCAAGCCATGTGAAATATAACCCATGTAAATAATTCCCACGGGCAATATGTGCAATATTTGTAATATGTGCAATATTTGTAAGATACATTGTAATATAGCTTGTGCAATATTCAAAATATCACGCAAGTAATCCACGAAACATGTATATGCGGCACTACCTCAATTTATAGATTGTTTTATGTTATGTGTGTATTTACTGTACTGGCAAGCACCTTGGAGTAGAATCAAATTTCATTGTAATGTAAATTATAATGACAATAAAGGCAATTCTGATTCTGATGTGCACCTACAAACACAAAGGTATCAAGTACATACAAGGAGCAATGCATTTCATGTGCATCTGGACTTGTGAAACATTTCTCACATTTGTGAAAACACATCAAAGCTCAGATTTCCTATATTTTGCATTGGTGGTTCAGAATACATGGGGCTCACTGTTAAATAATATGACTTATTAAACAAAAGAAAGTGGAGTTTGTAAATGTCAAATTAGTACATTAGCAGTTCATTTAACACACCTAACTGCCATGTTTTGAGTTTATACCAGTCTGACACTGAGCTATCCAAAGCAATTGTTGATATAAAGGCATTCCGTAAAAATAAAAGCTGATTATAATAAGTATTTCTATTTTCATAAACTCACATTTCATGCACCTTATAATAAATACCTAATAATATATGGTTTCCCACATATTTTTATTAAATTTACTTGCAACCTAATACATCAGACACTTGTGTGCAGAAGTGTACATTGCATTGATTATTGCGTGCAAGCTCAGGCTCTCTGTACACATAGAAGTTATAAGTGGATGTATGAATGTGCTGGTCATAACCGATAGGGCGAATAAAAAGGGGGCAGGATGCAAATTAATTTTAGAGAAGGATTGGCTAATAGCGGGATTTATAGTTGGAGTTACCCCGCCTACGTATCCCAGTTCTGAGCCAGTTTACATAGGTCAAGTGTAGCAGATCCGGGAGCAAGATTGTGAAGTTCGGCGTGGGTGAGCTTTTACCGTGTTTATTTATTAACACGGTATTAACATTTATTAACTAGTTAGCATGCATTGATTATAAACGTGACTAGTTTCCGAGCTAGATGTGAGTATTTTTTTACTATAGTTGCCTTTTCGAACCTGAAATTAGACTTTACTGATGTTGTGAGATTAAACTAACCTTTATTTCCCCCTTCAGGCTAAGTCTAACCCTATGCTTCATGTATGTTTGGAGTTCAAGGTATGTCCCACTGTGTTTAATGAGTTATCTAGTTAGCTAATGAGCTAACCATATAATTAACCGAGAGACCTTTTGTCGTTATAGCTACTGTAACTAGTTAACTAGCTACCATTAATTTCCAAGCTACCATTAATAGCTTTGTCTTGTGTGTGTTTTTATATATTTCTGTATAACGTTTCTCTGTGGTAAACTGCTAAAACTCCTCGGTTAGCATTTCTCGTTTCTACAGCCCGTTGGTTAGGCTGAAGCAGAGCCGTTGTAGTTGCCGTTTTGCGCTACACTAGCTAGCTAACTGGCTCTGTTTCTATGGCGACAGCACAGCTGCTTGTATCTCAGTAGCCAGCGTTAGCTAATTAGCTATCTTGGCTGATTTATTCGAAATATTTAACAGCGAGATTTGGTTAAGACATTCGTCGTGAATTAATCGTAGAAATTAAGTTGATAGCTGCCATAGCGATAATTAGCTAACGTTATCGTTTGACGTTGGCTGTAACTTTTAGCTTGTAGATTAATTAACATGTCAACTCAAATTATTATTCTTATTATATTATATTATAATATATTTTATTATACTTAAATTAACGTTTTCAAATTAATTTGTTTGTAGACATTTGGAAATTTGATCTAAACGTATTGTTCAACCCACCTTGAAACTAGAAGTAATAAACCAAAAAGAATAACGTTTATTTTATGACGCCGATTTATTGCACGAGAAGAGGCTGCTCGTGCGTTCTTTCCCGCTCCTTCCCCAGACCCACTGACTGGGCAAACAGACATCACACTTTAACTGCTTTTACCACTCGTGTGTATTAAGTGAGGTATGATAGTGAGGATGAGGAGCAGGACTGCAGCAAGACTGTACATGGCTGGGTTAAAGTTGCTTAAGTAACACCTCATTTGCAATCTTTGGCCGAGTTGCCCCTCTGAAGGGGAAAAATTACTTGTATCGACACTTGTATTTTCTTTTTCAGTCCTTATTGACGATGTTTGCAGTTCCTGATCTGCTGCGTGCACATCCTATAACCACTGTGGATACTTCTTACCACCTGTGTGGACATTAGTCCATAATCTACAGGGATGTTCGACTTCTCTTTTGATGGTCCCACATCTAAAATGCTGTTTGTGGAAAATGTGCTGTTTAGCTTTGCTTAGCTGTAAATGGAATGTTAACTATCTTCTTCTTTTTAACTTATTGTTTATTGAGGATCAAGTAATATTCATAATTTTACAGTCAGGGCTTAAATTTTACAAATGATTAAGCACCAATTTCCATTGGCAATCACATACACTTCATTCAGATTAGGAAGGAAAGAGAAAAAAAAACTTTGTTTATTTATTTATTTTTAAATATATATGCATATACATACACATCTCAAAGCATTATCATAACTGAATTATGTAGAATTTCAAACAGTCAAATCTAATTTCTAATCAAATATGCCCACTTATTCCCCGCCTTAATTTAGATAACTATTTGATACTTTCTTACCTCAGTTTATCCTCGTGGTTTTCGCTCTGCAAAAACACAGCTCTATTTGCTGGAGGGTGTCAAAATGTCAGAACACCAGTACAAAGCAATAAAGGTTCTGTTCAAACCTTTACATACATTTGATCATTTAATTCGCTAAATGTGAAATGCTTAGGTTTTACTTTTAGTTAGTTTCACAGGCAAATAATGTGCAAAACGAATACGAAAACGCAGGTTTTCAGCCTCAGATTATAATGAAACTGAGCGAAACAATGTAATGTAACCAATGTAACGTTAACAACAGACAACAGCAAATCGATCAGAAAGAACTTAAATAGGAACAAGCAAACGCCATAACACACAGACGACACGGAGAACGAGACTCATCACACTCAAACCGCTTACGGGCGCCATGTTTTACCTCATTTTAACTCACAAAAATGTCCGTGTTACAAACGTTTTTGCATGAATAATGAAGCAGGCGCAAACCTTAATAATAATAAACCCTAATAGTACCCTTTACAATAAAGATTCTTTAAACACCTATTAAACTGTAGCGACTAGTACTCCTCTCAGCGAATTCCCTAACAGACAGGCACTTGGCCACTCAGGGAGTTTTAGCCCTTTAAGTGACACTGCGGTGGAAAATAGTTTTCCTCCTCGGGATTTTCTGGATTAAGCAGTTTCTGCCTCGTTTCCCGAACCCGCTTCAAAACATCTCTTAAAGTATGTTTTTATTATAAAGGCAACTGATATCGAATATCTACTTATCATAAAAATTGTGTTTGTTCCAGCCGCTCTCCAGAAGCAAATTCCTGGAAGCACCCACATAGGATTTGCTGATGCAGTAAAGAAATGGTTAAAATACGCACCAGAGAAAGAAGGAGGAGTTCCAAGGAGAAGATAAACATCAGGTACTCATTCTTACTCTTACAGGTACTCTTATGTGTGGTTGAACAATGAAAATGAAATTTCAAATAGTGCGTATACAATAATCTAATTTCAATTCTATTCATATTTATTCAGCTGCAGTGGCGAAGTAGCAAGACCCCTTGACCAGTGAAATTCAACGTTCTACATTTATTAAAATAAATTTTCTTGCATAAGTTATTTGTGACTGTGATTGTTGTTTATTATTATTATTATTATTATTATTATTAATATATTTGACTACTATATAACTAATACACTAATTACTCTATTAATTAGTTAGTCTATTAATAATAGACTAACTAATTAACTCATTGATTATAATTCCCTTTATGGGCATCCTGCTGTACATAAAGCAGGACTGGATTTTAATAAAAACAATATTTAGATAATGGTTGAACCAACGTTGATCAACCGTCCAGTGTCAACCGGTTTTCAACGTTGATTCAACGTAGAACCGTATGTGCACTTTAGCGTTGAATCAACGTCACATTTCAACGTTGATTCAACATTTATACGTTGAGCAAGACAACGGTGAATCAACGTTGATTCAACGTTCTTTTGCTATCTGGGCATGCATCAGTGTGTCGCCCTCACAGCTGATGAGGTAACCGGGCCACGACACACACCGTTAGTGCAGGAGAGAGTGTGGACCGGCTGGGGAGACCCATGTTGGCCACTCCTGCACTAGATAATGATTCTGACTCCTGTAATCAGTAGTAGTCTGACTCGTAATGATATTAACTCCTGTAGTCAGTAGTAGTCTGACTCGTAATGACATTAACTCCTGTAGTCAGTAGTCTGACTCGTAATGACATTAACTCCTGTAGTCAGTAGTAGTCTGACTCGTAATGACATTAACTCCTGTAGTTAGTAGTCTGACTCGTAATGACATTAACTCCTGTAGTCAGTAGTAGTCTGACTCGTAATGATATTAACTCCTGTAGTTAGTAGTCTGACTCATAATGACATTAACTCATGTAGTCAGTAGTAGTCTGACTCGTAATGACATTAACTCCTGTAGTCAGTAGTCTGACTCGTAATGACATTAACTCCTGTAGTCAGTAGTAGTCTGACTCGTAATGACATTAACTCCTGTATTCAGTAGTCTGACTCGTAATGACATTAACTCCTGTAGTCAGTAGTAGTCTGACTCGTAATGACATTAACTCCTGTAGTCAGTAGTCTGACTCGTAATGACATTAACTCCTGTAGTCAGTAGTAGTGACTCATAATGACATTAACTCCTGTAGTCAGTAGTCTGACTCGTAATGACATTAACTCCTGTAGTCAGTAGTCTGACTCGTAATGACATTAACTCCTGTAGTCAGTAGTAGTGACTCATAATGACATTAACTCCTGTAGTCAGTAGTTTGACTCGTAATGACATTAACTCCTGTAGTCAGTAGTAGTCTGACTCGTAATGATATTAACTCCTGTAGTTAGTAGTCTGACTCATAATGACATTAACTCATGTAGTCAGTAGTAGTCTGACTCATAATGACATTAACTCCTGTAGTCAGTAGTAGTGACTCATAATGACATTAACTCCTGTAGTCAGTAGTAGTGACTCATAATGACATTAACTCCTGTAGTCAGTAGTAGTGACTCATAATGACATTAACTCCTGTAGTCAGTAGTCTGACTCGTAATGACATTAACTCCTGTAGTCAGTAGTAGTCTGACTCGTAATGACATTAACTCCTGTAGTCAGTAGTCTGACTCGTAATGACATTAACTCCTGTAGTCAGTAGTAGTGACTCATAATGACATTAACTCCTGTAGTCAGTAGTCTGACTCGTAATGACATTAACTCCTGTAGTCAGTAGTAGTGACTCATAATGACATTAACTCCTGTAGTCAGTAGTAGTGACTCATAATGACATTAACTCCTGTAGTCAGTAGTAGTGACTCATAATGACATTAACTCCTGTAGTCAGTAGTAGTGACTCATAATGACATTAACTCCTGTAGTCTGACTCGGTGGTGTCTTGAGTTCTGGCCCATCTGCACTATTACAGGATGAACTCTGATCAGAAGCACTTTGTGAGTTGCTCTGGATAAGAGTGTCTGCTAGTTGCGTTCAAACAATCAGATAGCTACATCTAATTGTATAAATAGGTAAAATTACATTGTCATGGCAGCATGATTCAGCATTAAGAGGTTTGAAATAGCAACTCCAGTAAAATATGAGCTTACATACCTGCGTTTTGGCCTCAGTACCACAAGTTTCCACAGACGGAAACAGGACGTGGAACACAGCTCAACCACAACCGGGTCCTGCCGCCGAAGATCAAACATTTCCGGGTCAGCAGATCGTCGCCATTTTAGGAGCGAGACGCTGCGAGGAGAAGACGCGTCTGAGAAGGTGAACGCGGATAAAACACCAACACGCACCGGCCACACAAACACTACAACCCTAATGTGGTTTTGATCGTGTGATCGTTTTATTTATGCGGCCTAACACGTTCGCTGCTTTTGCGCTAGACACGACTGAACGTGTATGTTTTAGTTAGCTGGGTGGCTAAGTGTCTCACGTAGCTACAGAAACACTAACGCTGTAATGACGGACGTGCTGCTGGATCTCTCCTGTCTGTCTGATCTCTCCTCTCCTGTCTGTCTGATCTGTCCTGTATATCTGATCTGTCCTGTCTGTCTGATGTCTCCTGTCTGTCTGATCTGTCCTCTCCTGTCTGTCTGATCTGTCCTGTCTGATCTCTCCTGTCTGTCTGATCTGTCCTGTATATCTGATCTGTCCTGTCTGTCTGATCTCTCCTCTCCTGTCTCTCTGATCTCTCCTGTCTGTCTGATCTCTCCTGTCTGTCTGATCTCTCCTGTATATCTGATCTGTCCTGTATGTCTGATCTGTCCTGTCTGTCTGATCTTTAACTGCTCTTTAAATGTAATACGTGGCTATTTCTGTGTCCTAGTGCACCGTCTTGGGTCTGCTGCCCAGCATTGTTTAGTCCCGAGGTTTCGGGCCGGTGGTAACTCTCTGATCTCGGGATGGATTTGCGTGTTTTTGGCTTTCTTCGCTGTTTTATTAATACTATAATGTGAAGGTTTTGGTGTCTTTAGTACATTTATTGGATCCCATGCTTTCTTATTTCACCTATATCAACTTAAGTTCTTTCAGCTCGCAGAAATAGAATAAAAGTATACAAATTGATGGGAGGTTTAGGAATATTTCCGCCTTGTTCTGGGCCCTGCCGTGTTATCCAGTAACATCCGT
Organism: Brachyhypopomus gauderio; assembly: GCF_052324685.1. Lineage (NCBI taxonomy): Eukaryota > Metazoa > Chordata > Actinopteri > Gymnotiformes > Hypopomidae > Brachyhypopomus > Brachyhypopomus gauderio. The sequence goes on from NC_135229.1 coordinate 16,067,805, forward strand.
TTTGAACATTGCATGGAATGTCCTCTTATTTTGGGTTTGTTGCACTAAGCTCTGGGGATCAGAACCAGAAGGTGAGAGATGTGGGACCAGGGAGGACAGCCCTGGCCGCAGTGGCCATTAAACCAGCAGCAGTGGATGCAGTCGTTCCAACATCAGCAAGACCCAAGTAAGTTTATCTTGCTGTTGGTCTTCATTGTTATTCTTATAGCTGAATGAAGGCGGTTGGTAGTAGTGCAGTGGTTAAGTGCACAGGATCCCTTAATGAGTTTGTTGTTGTTTGCGTGCCCTGCAGGTCAGGTGGACTGGGCAGCCCTGGCACAGGCATGGATAGCACAGAAAGAGTCCAGTGGTGGACCAGCGGAGTCTCAGCCCCCTCAGCCCAACGGGCAGGACGTGCCGGGCCTGGACACGCACAACAGCCACACAGCCTGCCAGACCCACTCCGGGTTTGGGAGGATGTGGCAGCCTGGTTAGAACAACATGATTCCTTTTCCAGCCAGAATACGTTGAAATGGCTGCTGTGCTACTGTCTCCTTGTGTTTGTTCTTACTCTTACAAACCTGCTTCTTGGTTAGAATGGGGGATGCATGGGCAACCACCACCTCCCCCTGCAGATCAAGCGTGGATCCCTCCAGGGCCAGGACCTATGGATGTTGTTAACCCGTCTGAAGACAGTAACAGTCAGGACAGTGGGGATTTCCCTGGTGACCCCCACCACAATGTTTTCCCTCAGAACAGTCATGATTTTGGTGGCCAGCCTGAACATTACCCAATGCCCCCAATAGGAGTCAACCAATTTGATTACCAGGTATGAAATCTGACTGAAATTCTTTTAAATTGATGTGTGTGCTGTGCATTTCCACCTTATACCAAATTTAGTTAATATAATTCTGGAATGGAGCACAGTGTTGAGTTCTGGCCTTTCTCACGAGCAGCACGGGGCAGCAGCGGGGGCGTATGGGCCACCTGGCTCAGCGTTCAACCCGCCATTCTGGCCCGATGGACCCCAGAACCGACGAGACAGGCTCCCAGGATTCAGACCAGACCGGCCCAGGTCGCCCAACCAACTGGGCATCAAACCAGAAGCACCAGCTCTTGGTACATACTCCTGCCATAGGGACTCACTGCTGCAGAGGATGTGTGGCTCCTGTCTTCATGGAGGACACTGCATGGCCTTTAGTGGTGACATTTGCTCCTACCTGTGGTTCAGATGCAGTGAAACGCAGGACCCTGCCGGCATGGATACGAGAGGGTCTGGAGAAGATGGACCGCGAGAAGCAGAAGAGGCTGGAGAAGGAGAGGCAGGAGCAGCAGCGTGCCGAGCTGCCGTCCCACCACCACCATGAGCTGCTGGAGGAAGAGGAGGATGGGCCTCGCGTGCCACGCAAGAGCAAGTTTGTAAGCATCTCATTCAGAGCAGCCCTGAGGTTGCTGCATGCACATTCTCTCACATTCACCCTACTCACACGTCCTGTGGTCATCTACAGCAGTACTGCACATTCACCCTACTCACACGTCCTGTGGTCATCTACAGCAGTAGTGCACATTCACCCTACTCACACGTCCTGTAGTCATCTACAGCAGTACTGCACATTCACCCTACTCACACGTCCTGTGGTCATCTACAGCAGTACTGCCCATTCACCCTACTCACACGTCCTGTGGTCATCTACAGCAGTACTGCACATTCACCCTACTCACACGTCCTGTGGTCATCTACAGCAGTACTGCACATTCACCCTACTCACACGTCCTGTGGTCATCTACAGCAGTACTGCACATTCACCCTACTCACACGTCCTGTGGTCATCTACAGCAGTACTGCACATTCACCCTACTCACACGTCCTGTGGTCATCTACAGCAGTACTGCCCATTCACCCTACTCACACGTCCTGTGGTCATCTACAGCAGTACTGCCCATTCACCCTACTGACACGTCCTGTGGTCATCTACAGCAGTACTGCACATTCACCCTACTGACACGTCCTGTGGTCATCTACAGCAGTACTGCACATTCACCCTACTCACACGTCCTGTGGTCATCTACAGCAGTACTGCACATTCACCCTACTCACACGTCCTGTAGTCATCTACAGCAGTACTGCACATTCACCCTACTCACACGTCCTGTGGTCATCTACAGCAGTACTGCACATTCACCCTACTCACACGTCCTGTGGTCATCTACAGCAGTACTGCACATTCACCCTACTCACACGTCCTGTGGTCATCTACAGCAGTACTGCACATTCACCCTACTCACACGTCCTGTGGTCATCTACAGCAGTACTGCACATTCACCCTACTCACACGTCCTGTGGTCATCTACAGCAGTACTGCACATTCACCCTACTCACACGTCCTGTGGTCATCTACAGCAGTACTGCACATTCACCCTACTCACACGTCCTGTGGTCATCTACAGCAGTACTGCACATTCACCCTACTCACACGTCCTGTGGTCATCTACAGCAGTACTGCACACTCACCCTACTCACACGTCCTGTGGTCATCTACAGCAGTACTGCCCTCTGTTCAGTGTGAGTGTTGAGGTGAGAATGTTATAATGCCTGGTGGGTCAAACAGCCAAATGTCAGGCAGGGGGGAAGTACCCAAAAATATAGGACTCTTCCACCAGCTCCTAATCGCTCTGAGATTTCTCTGACGTTCTGTATGTTTCTGATTATAGGATAGTGATGAGGATGAGGATGGTGATGAAGGTGAGGCCAGAGAGGATGTGGCATCGCGGAAGTGGCCGGAGTCTACCAGCAGGAACTCGTCACCTGCGCCTGAGGAACAGAGCGAACCAGAAATGACTGAAGAGGAGCGAGAGTTTCAGCTGGTCAGCCCATACCGCACCCCTCCGACCACACGCCCCGCACCCCTCCGACCACACGCCCCGCACCCCTCCGACCACACGCCCCGCACACGCCCCGCACCCCTCCGACCACACGCCCCGCACACACCCCGCACCCCTCTGACCACACGCCTCGCACACGCCCCGCACCCCTCCGACCACACGCCCCGCACACACCCCGCACCCCTCTGACCACACGCCTCGCACACGCCCCGCACCCCTCCGACCACACGCCCCGCACCCCTCCGACCACACGCCCCGCACACACCCCGCACCCCTCTGACCACACGCCTCGCACACGCCCCGCACCTCTCCGACCACACGCCCCGCACCCCTCCGACCACACGCCCCGCACACACCCCGCACCCCTCTGACCACACGCCTCGCACACGCCCCGCACCTCTCCGACCACACGCCCCGCACCCCTCCGACCACACGCCCCACACACACTCCGCACCCCTCTGACCACACGCCTCGCACACGCCCCGCACCTCTCCGACCACACGCCCCGCACCTCTCCGACCACACGCCCCACACCTCTCCGACCACACGCCCCACACCTCTCCGACCACACGCCCCACACCCCTCCGACCACACGCCCCACACCCCTCTGACCACACGCCTCGCACCCCTCCGACCACACGCCTCGCACACGCCCCGCACCCCTCCGACCACACGCCCCGCACCCCTCCGACCACACGCCCCGCACACGCCCCACACCCCTCTGACCACACGCCTAGCACACGCCCCACACCCCTCCGACCACACGCCCCACACCCCTCCGACAACAGGCCCATCATCACTTTGGCCATCACAGCATCACCGTTCCCTGTCTCTTGTTGTAAACAGATGCTCCTGACCAAAACACTTCTAACTGAAGTTCTCCTCGAGGTCACCAATGAAGAAATCCTCCAGGTGGCCAAGGAGACGCATCGCAAAGCCACCAAAGGTCTGCCACTCTTTCTCTTCTGCCCATTCAACTGTGCCTGCCTGTTTCACAGTGAAGAAAGGCCACGGTTCCTCACATAGTAGAATTACTCAGGCATTGTTTGATTTCAGATATGTGAAAAACTAATTTATGACTGGTGTATGACTTTAGTAAAGCTATGTGACAGACGACAGTGTCTCCCCAGCCATTCTCTGCTAATGCAAACGGAGAGGAATAAGCAACAAAGAGAAGAGAAGGGCATTGAGACTGAGTCTTTGTTCGCAAGTGCTCCAAACTGTCCTGATCGATCTCGGAGCAGAACTCTCACTGCTATACCAGGGGGATTCCTGTTTCAGAGAGACACTCCATTAGTACAGAGTGGTTCTGTACCTCTTCTCCACTGTTTACTGTGTGTGTGTGTGGGACAAACTTTGTTAACCCTTTTCTTCTCTCCATTTTGTTTTGTTCTTGCCAAAGGCCACGCTTGTGAATAGTGAATATCTGTACCCTCCTCACTAGAGACTTTGAGAAAATGGTGGCTGTATGTGTTTTAACATGTTGTTCCTGTTGTTGATGTGAATCAAAGCTCCTGCAAAACAGCTGGCACAGTCCAGTGCACTGGCTTCTCTCACCGGCCTCGGTAAGTGCTCACGGGCCTCAGATCAAGCGGGTGGGTGGGACCAGGCGGGTCGGGTTGTGGTGGGACTGGTCTCTGGGCATAACTTGTTCTGTCTGCCACATCTCTTTTGTATCTTTTATGATGAGCTGTTGTAGCAGATCCTCATGCAGTGGTTAGCCATCTGCATCTCAGTGTCTGTGAGGTTATCAGACTACCTGTCCAGGTTGTTAAAAGCATGCATGCTTTATGATGCGTGAGGGCACAAGTGAGCGAGTAGAAGGAAGACATGGTGGAGGCGGCGCTGTGTCGGGGCTGACTGCTATAAGAGGGGCTTTGTCCCTGCAGGTGGTCTCGGAGCATATGGTTCAGACGACAGTGAGGATGAGGAGCGCAGTGCGAAGGGCTCCGAGTCGTCCGACACGGATGAGGAGGAACTTCGGCACCGGATCCGCCAGAAACAGGATGCATTCCGCCGCAAAGAACGGGAGCAGCAGACGCTGGAGACACCAGTGAACTCAGGTCTGATTACCTGCACAGAGCACACACTTGATCACCCACACTCAACGGGTCTGATTACCTGCACAGAGCACACACTTGATCACCCACACTCAACGGGTCTGATTACCTGCACAGAGCACACGCTTGATCACCCACACTCAACGGGTCTGATTACCTGCACAGAGCACACACTTGATCACCCACACTCAATGGGTCTGATTACCTGCACAGAGCACACGCTTGATCACCCACACTCAACGGGTCTGATTACCTGCACAGAGCACACGCTTGATCACCCACACTCAACAGGTCTGATTATCAGCACGGAGCACACGCTTGATCACCCACACTCAACAGGTCTGATTATCAGCACGGAGCACACGCTTGATCACCCACACTCAACAGGTCTGATTATCAGCACAGAGCACACGCTTGATCACCCACACTCAACAGGTCTGATCAACAGCACAGAGCACACGCTTGATCACCCACACTCAACAGGTCTGATTATCAGCACAGAGCACACGCTTGTCTGATGACCCACATGCAGGTATACAGCACATGTGCAATATCTGATATGCATGCACACACTCTGCAAAGGTCCGCACTTGCATGTTCACAGCACAGGTCTGATAACCCACATGCCTGCATGTAGCACAGGTCTAATAACTTGTTCGCATGTATACATCATACATATGTGTGTGTGTGTGTGTGTGTGTGTGTGTGTGTGTGTGTGTGTGTGTGTGTGTGTGTGTCTTGCAGAAACCTCAGGAGGAGTGAACAGGGAGAGGGAGAATTCTGAGGATGAGCAGTCAGAGCCCAATCACAAACAGGAAGTGAGAGATAGGGAGGCGGAGTTAGTGGTAGAGCGGCGCAGATCACGTAGTGAACCAGAGGTCAGTGAGGTCAAGCGGATGGGGTCAGGAAAGGAGCGTGCGGGTGGAAGCGTGGATAGCAGCTCACCTAATGAACGCCACGGTCACAGCTCTCGCTCTAGCTCGTCTTCCTCCTCCACCCAGTCTTCCTCATCATCGTCTTCCTCGTCCTCCCGTAGCTCCTCTCGCTCGTCCTCACCACGGAGGAAGAGGAGGCGTAGCCGCTCTACCTCCCGTGGCAACCGCAGACGTAGCCGCAGTTCCCACAGGCAGCAGTCGGAGCGTGGCGTCCGGGGGAGGAGGCGAGGCAGCCGGAACCCCAGCCATGAGCGCTCCACCCACCACAGGAAGCGCAGCCGCTCTCGCCTGCGCCGCTCCAGCAGGGGGCGCAAGAGCGGCTCCAAGGACAGGGCCAAAGCTAGCCGCAGCTCCAGCCAAGACAGACGTCACAGCAGGGATCACAGACGCAGCCGCAGTAGCAGCCGCAGTCGCCGGAGACTCAGAACAGCCAGCAGAGACAGGAGGAGGGACAGGAGCCAGAGTCACGAGAAGGACAAGAAAAAAAGGGATAAGGAGCTAGAAAAGAAGAAAGAGAAACAGAAGGGCAAAGAAAAGGAGAGGGAGAGAGAAAGGGGGAGAGAGAGGGAAGATGGCAGCTCTGCTCGGGAGGAGGAGAGCAGGTATAAGAGGAGGCGAGGGAGTGAGATAACAGACTCCCACAGTGGCAAACTTTCCCGTCAGGACAGCAGGTCCAGTAAGAAGAGCTCGGTCAAAGCTAGCAGGAAGTACTCTGACTCTGACTCCAGCAGGTCCCCGTCCCCTGAGCTTAGCAAAGGAAAAAAGGCAAAAAAAAATAAACATAGTCGATCAAGATCAACGGAAAAATCTCACAAGTCTGGTAAGAAGGCAAGCCGCAAACACAAGTCTAAGTCGCGATCAAGGTAGTATCCATTTTTTCTCTCCTTCTTAATATATTAATCTATGTTTATCTGTCTGTGGTCTATAATTACAGATTATATGTGTGTTTCTGTTTATTTAATCCTGTTTGATGAAATGTTAAATTCTTTAGAATTGTACTAAGTACTAATGATAGTACAATAGAGGGCGCTGCTCTCAAGTGCAGACATGGCTTCAGTTTAACACTGCTGCTTCTCCTTTAGTGTTAATGCTGTAGCTGTGAAAGGTGTGACTGGGTTGTAACCTCTGGATGTCTGTGTGTGTGTGTGTGTGTGTGTGTGTGTGTGTGTGTGTGTGTGTGTGTGTGTGTGTGTGTGTGTGTGTGTGTGAGAGAATGAAAATTGCACTAAGGACATTTCCGTGGTTCTTTTGCAGGTCTGTGTCTCCCAGCCACCGCAGGCGCTAACAGCTCGGCTCTTCAATCACTTATTTTAAAATTCCATGAGTTTAACGGGCTTGTCTCATTATGGAGGCAACGTTGTAGGTGAACTCTCCACTCTTTCACTCCCCCCAAACTCTCAGTGTAAATATGTGATATTTTTTAACTGGTGTCTGCAATACAGGACATTTTGAATGATAGGTTTTTGCCTTGTGTTATGCAAGTCTCAGCATTAGGTAGTTACTAGACTCTTGAAGCTGTAATGTTTTAAAACCCTCAGCAAGAGGAAGTGGATTCATATTTGTTGTAAATTGTTCAATAAAACAATGGTTACTTCTCTCCAGTCTCTGCCTTCTATAACTTGAATAACTCTTGCCGTCACACAGGCTAATACAGGACACTAATAATCAGACGCGTAAGCATCATATAACACGTATAATAATGGGAACTACTCCACTCTTATGGGTCTGTATATGAAACCATAAAGGAGTCCTGACAAGCATTCACTGTTCCTTAAGGTTTCTATTATCTATATAATTATGGATTCTGGCCAAATGTATAAAAATAAGGTTGACGATTAGAAATACCTGAACACTATATTAGGGGCTTGCCTGGTATACACATGGCCATGTACACAGATTTGGTTTACAGAAATATCAAGGGTGTAAAAAAAAAAAGTGTTCTAAATTGCTTTTAAACCAGTTTCATTTAATTATAAATACAGGTGCATCTCAATAAATTAGACTAAAACATTTCAGTAATTCAATACAAAAAGTGAAATGCATAATAATTCATGACAGAGTGAACTATTTCAAGTGTTTATTTCTGTTTGTTGATTAATTTTAAAACCTAAAATCATTTCATTTATATGTTATATGACCAACTGAAAAAAGAAGAAAATGTATTCAGAAATGTTGGCCTACTGGAAGTTCTGTGCAGTAAATGCACTCAATACTTGGTCAGGGCTTGAATCCTTTTGCATGTTTAGGTCAAATGTGTTTGCTGGCCAATCAAGCACAGTGATACTGTGGTTATAAAACCAGGTATTGGTACTTTTGGCAGTGTGGACAGGTGCCACGTCCTGGAAAAATGAAACGTCCATCTCCAAAAAGCTTGTGAGAAGCAGAGAAGTGCTCTAAAATTTCCTGGTAGATGGCTGTGCTGACTTTGGTCTTGATATATCACAGTGGATGTACACCAGCAGGTGTAGGTCTAAGGAGTTATTTTCAGATGAATGTAAATTTTGCATTTCATTTGGAAATCAAGATCCCAGAGTCTGGAGAAAGAGTGCAGAGACACACACAATCCAAGCTGCTTGAATGAATGAATTAATTAATTAATGTTTAATTTATATAGCGCCTTTCAGGATACCCAAAGGCTTGAGGTCTAGTGTGACGTTTCCACAATCAGTGATGGTTTGGGGATCCATGTCGTCTGCTGGTGTTGGTCCACTGTGTTATATCAAGTCCTAAGTCAGCGGAACCTTTATGTTGGTGGTATAAGTTTCGACACGACACAACGTAATGCAGCACCGACGCGTTCACGGTGGCCAACTGCAGTCACGCTAGTGCAATCTCATGAAATATTATTAAAACAGTCGGACTAAATATGTAAGTATGTATTCCAGTAACTGTTGTCGAGGGGCTTGTAGGGTCTTACGTGAGTCAAGAGTGAAATGTCCCATTAATGTAAGCGTGTCCTTGCGCACAATGTCCCCGCGTCCTCTCGCCTCCTGGACGTTTGTGAAGTTGACGGGAAGCGCAGCTGGGTGAGATGCGGAGTTCTTACTGTCCTTCATCTGTTAACGATACAGTAATTAAAGTAATGAGTAATGAACACGTGTCCATAGTTGTGTTACTGGACAAGCGTGAGTGATCATGTCCGCAGGCCACGAGTCCAAGCGGCGCGGACGGTGTGGAGCAGCTCCGTGGACCCGGCCGAGCTGAGGAAGTTCCAGGCTGTGTCCAGCAGGTGGTGGGACCTTCAGGGAGGCTGCGCCGCGCTGCACGCCATGAATGAGCTCAGGGTCCCCTTCATACGGTCGGTGCTCCCGTCTGTGGTGCCACGGTGCTGTCTCATGTCGATATGTGTTTTAGTACATGCTGCTGTATGTTTGTCTGATTGCAGGGTTGGCAACTCTCACGCATTGAGCGTGAGACACACACATTTGACCGTCTTCACACGACACACTTCCGATTTCTCACGCTGAAAAAACAAAATCTAGTTTATTTACCTCTGATCCACATACCTGATTCAATGAGTTACTAGTTCGCTCTGGCGCCAACTACTGGCGATATAATACCCCCCCCCCCCCCCCTGTATTTTTGCTGTGGTATCCAATCTTTAAGCATGTATTGTTACCAGTTCTGTTCAATGTGATGTTTCACAGTCAAACTGTAAAAGAAAAGTGATATGAGGACATGTTGGTGTCGGTTAACAGGCTTCTCCTGACCTTTGAACTTCCTTGTAGGGATAATCTGTTGAATGTGCACAGTGTGCGTTCTCTGGGCAAACCCCTGGCTGGACTGAGGATCCTGGATGTAGGCTGTGGTGGTGGTTTACTTACAGAGGTAACGTTTGTTTCAGTGCTTAAAATGTCATTCTGACTCGCATAGTCAGTCAGTGGTCATTCACTTGAGAGAAGCTCTTCTAGGTTAATCTGCTGAGGTGAGGAAGGTTGTAAACGGGGTTAACCCACAGAAAGCAGCTGGCCCACACAGCATACCTGGTCGTGCACTTGGGTCATTATGTTTTTGCAGACATCTACAACCTTTACACACGCACTACTGCCCACCTGCTTTAAGGCAAGACAGGGAGACCCCAGTCTGTCAGGACTGGAAACCACACTTCCAATACTAGGATGACAAACACAGGGACACCCATGGCTGTGGGCTGTACACCCTGTTCACCCCTGATTGCCTCTCACAGTAACACCTCCACCATCAGACTTGCGGCTGATACCACAGTCGTGAGATCTTGAGATTGATCAGTGGGGGTGATGAGACAGCTTTGAGGATGGAAGGGGTAAATCATGTAGCATGGCGTCACATCAACAATCTCTCCTTAAATGTTGACAAAACAAAGGAGATGATTCTGTGCACTACTGGAGGCGAGCACAGCAGCATAAACAACTGTTTACTCATCACACAGCAGTAGAGAGAGTGACTACCTTCAAGATTCTTTGCATCATCAGTGAGGATCTCACCTGGTCACACATCACAGCTGGTTAAGAAAACAACTACATTTCCTGAGAAGAATTGTCAACCAGAATTCTGAGGAAATTCTATAGGAGTTTTATGAGTATTATTGAAAACATTCTCACCAGCTGCATTATTGTCTGGTTTGGAAACTGCAAGTGTTTGCAGAGGGAGGCCAGACAGTCTCTGGAATGGTCCTTACACCACTGGATCATCAAAGACAAAATTCACCTTCAACACAACCTTCACATTTCTACTAACTGACAGACAATACAGTTTCTACCCACCAAGACTCTGAACATGTGACACCCACTGCCCCTCATCCCAACCACCATTTTTCTTGAGACACAATCACACGACACACAAGCATCTAATGTCAGTAATGCAGTTCAAGTTCATTCCTCTCCTGTGAGTTGACCACTATACCACTACAGATGGCTCATTTGCACAGATTGCACTTTCACAATGCACCACGTGTATATACACATAAAGATATTAAGATGCTTCTGAAAACCTGGACAGTGGGGTTTTTGGGCTGCTGATGTGCACTTTGGCTCATCCAAGCAGGAGTCTCTTTTATCAGACGTGTGTACTGGAAGAATGAGGAGGAGTGTTGCTTTTGTGGTCATTATGGTGGTTTACGTGGATTTGAATGTTTGTGCTGAAGTTGATGTGTGGCCTCTCTCTCAGCCTCTGGGCCGGCTGGGTGCCGCTGTGGTCGGTGTTGATCCAGTGGAGGACAGTGTACGCATTGCTGAGCTGCACGCCTCCCACGACCCAGAGCTGCAGAAGTGTGTGAAGTACAGGGCCTGCACCCTGGAGGATCTGGCCCATGAGGAGGAGGAGGGCTTTGATGCAGTCCTGGCATCTGAGGTGCTTGAACACCTCGCCGATCTAGACACCTTTATCCACTGCTGTCATCATGTGCTGAAGGTAAAAATGACACTCATGAACAACTACTAAGTATCAGTTTTGTGTGTTTGTGCATGCATGTGTGACATCTTTAATTGCCCTTTACTATTACCTGATATCAAGGATGTTTTTGAGAATATAATCTGAAGCTTCTTATAATATGAACAAGCAAGCCAAAGCTATGGTTAGGGTTAATGAAACAACCTTTTCTCTGGGAACTGCTAATCTGTGCTTGAGGGTAACATTTTGACATACAAAATAATCTTGCAATATACAGTATGGTGTTTGACGTGTATGCACACAGGGCGTCTGGTATTAATTCGTCCTCTGAGTTCAAACTACAGAGTATGGCAAAGTGATGAGAATTCTTACTGCCCCCTAGTGGTGCCTACAGAAGTATGATCAGTTAGCCATGTATGTAGATTCCTATCGGATTAGTGTGTGAGCTTTAGTCAATAGTTTAAATCTAGATTCATGTGAGAGAGCAGCACAAACAGTACAGCAATACAAAAATGTTTGTTTTTTTCCTGGTAAACAGCCTGGTGGCTCTCTCTTCATCACTACCATAAACCGCACTCAGCTCTCTTATGTGTTGGGGATTGTACTAGCGGAGTGGCTACTCCGAATCATCCCCAGTGGAACTCATGATTGGGACAAATTCATCACCCCTGTGGAGCTAGAGAGATTGCTGGAGTCCTGTAAGTATCAGAGAAGAATACTTTCTTTCTATATATTTAAATTAGAATATAGCAAATTAAGTTTCAGCAAATGGAGGCTGAATGTTTAGAGTGAATTATGGGGAACGTATGACATGAAACAAGTCACTACCTTTTTATTTATATATTTATACATATATTTTAAAATATATAATTTGCAACATGTCACAAAGCCCTACTTTGTGACATGTTGCAAATTATATATTTAAAAATATATGTATAAATAGATTAAATACAGTACAGTGTGGGGGGCTTCAGGGGGTGGTGGGAGCTGCTGCAGCTGAGACTCTCAGTAATATCATGACACTTGGACAGGGTACCCGCGGGTCCTTAAAAAGTCTTAAAATGTCTTAAATTTAGTTTTCCATATTCAAGGCCTAAAAATGTCTTAAAATGTCTGGAATTTTATGAGGGGAGGCATTAAATTATTATAAGTGTGTTGTTCAGTTGTTCTGGCGCGATGTGAACTTTGCCGAATCTAGCGCTAGGACCATGCAGAAAATAACCGCTCCAGGGTCCTAGTGCTAGATTCCTAGCGTTGGAGTATACGGCCTCAACAACGTCACCAATTTTCGTTCGCCAGCCCCCCCCCGTCAACGATGTGGAACACACCTGCATCCCCAGTAATAGTATTATTTTTTCTTGTGAGAGGTATTAAAAAGGTCTTAAAAGTCATTGAATTTGAGATTTAAAAATGTGCAGATACCCTGCTTGGAGTAGATGCACCTCAGCAGAAAGAGAAGCAACACTCTTCCGTGTCCAAACACTAAAGTGTATAAATTGGGGATCTGTAGGATGGACTCGGCAGATTTAGCTATGACGGCGCTGCTTAAATGGCTTAGCCAGAAAAAAACACAGGCATGAGGACATGATTGTAACCAGTACCACGTCGTAGCTCAGTGACTGCATCATATCACAGTTTAGCATAACTCCCATGAGCCCCTAGATCTACACGTTTACGTAAAATAAGAGGTATTTAATCAGCCCGACAATGCAAACACGCTTTCAGCCTAACCTACATACTGTAATTCTATGGTGAGCAGCTCTGACCCTGGAGTATATTTCTTCATTCAAGGTAGTATTGAAAAACCTTAGAAACATTTGAAGTATTTTATAATCAGTCTGAGAATTTGTGGGAACCAATACAGTGTAACTCACATAGAAGAAATATCAGTTTGTAGTTATAGTAAGAACTCTGCCTGCTGGAGTTTGTTTTTGCACTTAATAGCACAGCCACACAGTAAGACATTACAGTAGTTCATTCTTGAATTGATAAATAAATCAGATGAATTGGATGAATTAGCTTTTGTGTGTCCTCATTAAACATTTGTCCAGTGGTTTAGTTGGGATGTAAAATGAGTATTATCAGCATAGAAACGAGCACAGTGTTCAAATCCTGTCACTTGGAGGTATATACAGAGAAAAATGGGGGTCCTAGGACAGATCCGTGTGTGTGTGTGTGTGTGTGTGTGTGTGTGTGTCTCAGCTGGGTTCTCTGTGGAGTCTCTCCGGGGTATGCTCTATAATCCCGCCTCTGGAGCTTGGACTTGGCAGAGGAGTACATCTGTGACCTACGCACTACATGCGCTCAAACAGAGGGAGGAGCAGCTGGATCACACCCACAGTGAGGGGGAGGAGTCTGCACACCCACCCTGAGAGTGAGGGGGAGGAGTCTGCACACCCACCCTGAGAGTGAGGGGGAGGAGTCTGCATACCCACCCTGAGAGTGAGGGGCAGGAGTCTGCACACCCACCCTGAGAGTGAGGGGCAGGAGTCTGCACACCCACCCTGAGAGTGAGGGGCAGGAGTCTGCACACCCACCCTGAGAGTGAGGGGCAGGAGTCTGCACACCCACCCTGAGAGTGAGGGGCAGGAGTCTGCACATACTGCTGGTTCCCACTGAGCAGGCCACACACACACACACACATACATACACATACAAGCATAGTTTTATTTACATTGTATGAATCATAATTAGCTTCTATTTTGAGATCAGTTACTAGCAATTTCAAGCAAAAAATTGGTGTGATTGATGACTTATAATAAAAATGTAACTGTAAATGTGAAACATAGTTGGTGACATTTACGCTATGTGGTTGTAGAAGTTTCAGTTTGTAGACCGCATGTAAATAGAAGCACTAAATTGCAATTAAATTAATTAATTAATTAATTGCAATTTAATTAATGCGCTATACAATTATATTATTATATTAATTACATTCTGCACTTGTGAAATGTTTTGCCTCATGCATAAAATGTGATGACATGACCTGCTATACTGTAAACCAAGTTTGCATGCCAGTTGAGGACTTCATCTTCCTATCTCCTAGAAAAGGTCTATCTCTGGGCCACAATAAGAAATCATAATAAGAAGTTTTGCCAAAACAAACTTTGGGGAATTCATAATCTGTGTATAATCAAAGGCTCTGAATGGTGCTGATTGCCATTCACCAAAAGCTCCCAAAATTCTTTGTTCATAAATTTTGTCAACGTTCATGGATTTTTGAGTATTTAAGTTTGTATGTATGACTCCATAAAATTGTTTCCTTTATGTACATCATGACTTTCACAGCGATGTCACAATGTCTGCTTCATTGATGGCCCTTTCATTGATGAAAATGTGTACCCACTTGGACTTGATGTGATGGAACTGTATCCCTTTAGATGAAGGATCACAGGATAAAGAGCGGCCACCTTGGGGCTAGGTGTGGGAGAAAACTGCTCTTCATGCTAGCATTAGTTTGGAGCCAGAATGTTAGTGCACATCTGCCTAGATCTACCTGCTCAGGTTTTTGAGAGAGAGAGAATATCTGATGCATCTACCATATGCCCATGTGAACTAAGGCGAACTGTTTGAGTGGGCCTTGTTATGATCTACGCAATGAGGTCATAGCAGCGATAAAGGATGTACCTGTAACATATGATCAAATAATAATTTAAAAAACCAGCAAATATTATGGAACTTTGTGTATTGAATTAGGAAAAATATACACATATTGGGGTGTTTAAGAAAAAAAAGTCTTACTTTTGTGTGATGCTTGTTGCAATTTTTTTCTTTGGGGAAGTAGATATTGCACACATCTTGTAGAAAGTGACATCCTTTAATAATATTGACATCAGTGATGGGCACTCAAGTTTGGGACTCGTACTCGAGTCGCACTAAAGTCGCATATACAGTGACTTCAGACTCGACTTAGACTTGAATTCAAAAGACTTCCAACTCGACTTGGACTCGTGAGACTCATTAACAAGCTTTTATTTGTAATGTTCTTGTGTTTAATTTGACAATCTCTTCTCCGCCTGTCTGTATGCCTTTCACTTCCTGCTGACGTAACGTTACGTGACACAAATGCGCGTGCCGCAAACCATCGCGATCCTGTCAACGATGCCGAGGACGCTCGCTTCTGTTCCACCATTCGTAATAAGTTTTCGGTGCAAAAACTTTGCACAACTAGCAAATAGAAGAGCAGCAAACTGCAGCGTGTGTGGCATAAAAAATACAGGACTCTAGTTCCACCACATCTAATTTTATTCGCCACCTGAAAACCCACCCGGAAAGGTTAGTCACTGCCTGAAAGCATCTGCATTAGCATCTGCTACAAACAAGCTTAGAGTCACAGTTAGTGTGTTATTTGTAACAACCTAATGTTTACTTGGTATTGACTTGCCTCCAGTGCACCAGTAGAGGGTGTTCAGTCATGGAGGCCTCATAATGCGCCCTCACCGAGCCAGGCTAAGTGCAAGTACCCTGTCAATCCTGATCTTTTTTTTTTTTTTACATGTAATGCGTTCGTTGCATAAACATTTTCCTTGTGTTGGGACACTGAAAGACACCTTGAAGTTCAAATATATTGTGTTTGATCCAGTTAATTAGGAGACCAAAAGTTGTCGCGGCAGGGCATTTTATGTCAGAATTATTATTGTAAAATTTTAATTGTTTTTAATTTTTATATTATCACTAATTTGGTTGCTATTTTCATTATATGCAGACGTTTCATATATAGTTAAAATCAAATCAAATTTGATTTATATAGCGCTTTTTACAACAGTTGTTGTCACAAAGCAGCTTTACAAGTGCCGAGTCCTAGCCCCCAGTGAGCAAGCCAAAGGCGACAGTGGCAAGGAAAAACTCCCTAGTTTTTTGCATGAGGAAGAAACCTTGAGAGGAACCAAGACTCAGGGGGGAACCCATCCTCCTCTGGCCGACACCGGTCACCATGACAACAACAACAATATAGACAGAATGTAAAAGATGCAATAATGTCCATTTAGACAGAATATAAAACATGTAATAATGTCCATCATGGACATCCGGTGTAGGCATCCGGTTAGGCAGGAGGTGGCCGGCCCAGGATGGATCGCTTGTCTCTCCTCATCTCATTATTCCTCAAGCAGGCGGGCAGCCATGTGGAGAAATGAAACAGGGAAAATTAGCTCTGTATGAGGACATGTACAGGACAGGTAAAATTATAAACATTTCTGGAGTGTGGCAGCAACTCCGGCACTAAGTTAAATTATTACAGCCTAGCTAAAAAAGGCAGAACCAGAAGGTAACATAGGCTTGGGGGCATTCTGGGACAATGGCATCCATCCACTGCACTGTCAACAAACTTGAGTGACCACGAGCAGTGACAGGATGACAGCACCAGCACCCCAGTCTACCATAAAACCCTTCATCTATGAACCCCTGGATCTGTACCTTTATCTAAGGGGGATATTAATTATCAAACGCTAGACTAAATAAGTGGGTTTTCAACCTAGATTTAAAGATTGTGACTGTGTCAGAGTCCCAGACACATTTAGGAAGATTATTCCAAAGCTGGGGGAATATATATTATCTATATATTTATCAAATGATAGGTCAGAGTCGAGTATGATGCCTAGGTTTTTGGCTACTGTGCCAGGTGTAATGGGATAGTCTGCAAGATTAAGCATTAAATTTGGAATTTTCTGTCTTGCGGACTTAGGGCCCACAAGGAGAACTTCTGTTTTGTCCTCATTTAATTGTAGGAAGTTTAGAGACATCCAGCATTTAATATCTCTTACACAGGCCTCAATTTTTCCTAAACTGAGTTTGTCATCGGGTTTGGCTGATATGTAAAGTTGAGTGTCATCCGCATAGCAGTGAAAATTGACACCATGTTTGTTTAGAACTGTGCCCAATGGTAGCATATATAATGTAAATAATAGTGGTCCTAAGATGGAGCCTTGCGGGACCCCATATTTAACTTTTGTACATTTGGATTAAATATTATTGAGCTCTACAAACTGATAGCGATTTGTTAAGTAAGACTGAAACCATGAAAGGGCTGTGCCTGAGACTCCAACCCAGCGTTCTAACCTTTCTAGCAAGATCCTATGATCAATTGTGTCGAAAGCTGCACTAAGATCAAGAAGCACTAACAGTGATACATAGCCTTGATCTGATGCAAGGAGGAGATCATTTGTTACTTTAACTAATGCTGTTTCAGTACTGTGATGGGGCCTAAAACCAGATTGGAACTTTTCAAATATGTTATTCCTATGCAGATATAGGCATAATTGCTGGGCAACAGCTTTTTCTATGATTTTAGATATAAATGATGTGTTTGAAATGGGTCTATAATTAGATAGCACAGTCGGATCAAGATTTGGTTTCTTGATCAGAGGTTTGATAATTGCTAACTTACATGATTTGGGCATGTGACCTATTGTAATGGATGAGTTAACTATAGTTAGAAGAGGTTCAGTTACAGCTGGTAAGACCTCTTTTAATAACTTTGAGGGAACTGAGTCTAGTGTGCAGGTAGTACAATTTAAGGAAGAAATTATTTTCTCTAATTCTGATTTTGGGAGTGGATGAAAAGCATCAAGTTTTTCTCCCGGTATGTAATTTAAATCAATATCAACCAAACCAGATGACATACCAGTTGTATTGCTAATAAAGGGTTTTATATTTTGTCTAATATTCTCTATTTTATTATCAAAGAAATCTATAAATACATTACTAGTGAGGTTTACTGGAATCTGAGGTTCTGTGCCTGCTTGATTTTTTGTAAGTTTAGAAATAGTATTAAAAAGAAATCTAGGATTGTTTTTATTTTTCTCTATCAGTGAGGCTAAGTATGCTGAGCGTGCTTTAGTGAGTGTCCGTTTGTACTCAATAATGCTATCCTTCCAGGCACAGTGGAATACTTCCAACTTAGTAGATCGCCATTTCCGCTCTAATTTACGTGCTATTTGTTTTAAGTTTCTAGTTTGGTCAGTGTACCATGGGGCGAGCTTTTTGGATCTAGCTTTTTTATATTTTAGTGGAGCTACTATATCTAGAGCTGATCTGCAGGTATTCTCTAAGTAGTCGGTTAGACTATCTAACTCTCCTGGATCGGATGGCGAGTGGGCTAAAGCAGTTAAGTCAGGGAGGGTTTCAATAAACTGTGTTGCTGTTGATGAATTTATCGAGCGCTTTATACACTGCCAAGGAGACGGGCGGGTATTTATGTTAAGGTGAAAATCGAATTTGACTAAATAGTGATCGGAGATTGCTACGGTTTGCGGGAGTATGTTTATATTATCTACGTCGATACCCAGCATTAATATTAGATCTAGGGCAGGGGTGGCCAACCCGTCATAGACCAAGAGCCACTTTTCTTACTGTGTTATGGCAAAGAGCCACATCGTACATGGGCGAGTGTAATCTGTTGAGCAGGGGGGTGGCAAGTGTAAATTATTAGCTGTGAAGACAGTCAAATGCGCGTTTTCCACTACGCCGGTTTTAAAAGTATTAGCGGCTCGCTAGGCTTGTAAACTAACCGCGCACCACGAAAATGTAGCAGTGTGTCGCCCCGTTTGTGCAGGTGAGCCCGCGGACCGGCTGGGGAGCCGCATGAAATCAGGCAAAGAGCCGCCCCAGATAGCAAAATGACATTGATTCAATATTGAATCAACATCAGTCATTATCATTGAATCAACATTGATTTCTGATGTTGATTCACCATTGAAACTGCTCGTTATGTCCGACATTGAATAAACAGGCTGCAGCTAAAAGCAGACAATAAAAAAATAACACTTTCAGGTTACGTTCAGTCTCTTAGCAATTCATTCAAATAGCAAATGGTTCACTACAATGGGCACTACAAAATATACTATGAAATTGAATAAAACCAGTAAGAGTGACAGTATACCAGTGCCAGTAATACTAGTACATTTCTTGTAGTTTATAACACCAATATAATATCCTGATCCTTAGTTATATTTTATATGAATGCCACAAGTGTTGCTGGCTCACATGAGGTGTGGAAGGTAAAAGGATTTACTGTTCACTGTTCTGTTTTTGAAATTTTTTCTCAGCTTGAGCAAACCATTAAACATTATCTCATGTCTGTACACACCACAATGGTTCCAACTCAAATGAATGCACTCTCTCTACTTTGCACTGAAAATAACATTGTTGACAGTCTGGAGTTTGATGATGTAATAGATGATTATGCCATTTCTATAGACTACTGACTGAGCAGTACTGACTATGGCTATAAACAATTCATGAGTATGACTTAGATACTGATCAGCAACAATAATAGTAATTATATACTGATTGTGTCTGTCGGTCTGTGAGAAATTTACATTTACTGTGCTGTATGAATTTGTTCAGAGGTGTCATTTTCAGGTTCAGAAAGTAAAAGTCCTCACGAGGATTTTGCTCAGGCTTCTTGGATTGTGTTGATTCCACTAATTTTACTTGGATTGCACTAATTAGAAAATCTAGCAAGCTTGAGCAAAGTCCTGGTCAGGACTTTTACTTTTACACATTAGTCCCGTACTATCGTCATTACACTGGCTGCCAATTAGATTCCGTATTGACTATAAAATACTTTTATTAACATATAAAACGCTGCATGGCTTAGCTCCAGACTATCTTAGTGAACTTATTGAACAATATAACCCAGCGCGTTCACTTCGCTCGCAGGACGCAGGGTTATTAACTGTTCCTAGGATCAAAAAGATCACAGCAGGTGGAAGAGCCTTTTCTTTTAAAGCTCCACAATTGTGGAATAATCTTCCTGCCTCTATTCGGGACTCAGACACAGTCTCAATGTTTAAAACTCGATTAAAGACTCATCTGTTTAGTTTGGCCTTTGATTAATCTGTTACATATTTACTACATCTCGTATCTTTTCTCCGAGGTTCACCTGGAGAGTAACATTGCAGTCGGAGCCTACAATACCAGCATCGCTGCTCCGACACGGAATGAAAGCCTGGCGTTCATCAACAGACATTTACAGTGACAATATCATAACCCAGAACTTTCATTTTTTCCTTTACTTAGTCTGATTGTGTGATTTGTGTGTGACTTGTGTATTTGTCTGTATTTTGTGTAATCTGTGTGTTAACGGGCCGCCCAATGGAGGATGGGTTCCCTTTTGAGTCTTGGTTCTCCCGAGGTTTCTTCCTATTCCCCACTATCTTAGGGAGTTTTTCCTCGCCACTGTCGCCCTTGGCTTGCTCATTAGGGTTCTGGACCCGTAGTATTGTTAACCTTTTAAATCCTGTAATGCGCTTTGTGACAACATGTGTTGTGAAAAGCGCTATACAAATAAACTTTGATTGATTGACTTTCTGAACCTGGAATTGACACCTCTGAATTTGTTTAGTGTTCTGCAGTTCTGAACTCCCAAATATAACCGAACTCAACAATTGTTGGCTTGCATTTTACTTCAGACTGAAAACTGCAGGTGCAAAAGGTTGGGACGACAAAGGGGGCGTTGAATTTTTTTTGACCTTGGACACGTTGCAGCCTAAAGATGTCCCTGCCTGCAAGTGGAAAACTGGGGAGATAAGAGATAACACCTGTAAAGACCTACCAAATATGCAGTCTTTCAAGATGGTGTCTTTGAATGGCCTTTTACATCCTTTCCCAGCCCAATTAAACTGACAAGCCAATTAATTTGTCAACGATGACTGCAAAATGCGGCGTATTGTTGTCTCTGGTGTTCCACCACCCACAGCAGCAAATTTGGACACCTACAAAATCAAAATTTAAATAAACATTGGTTTCTTTAGTTTCAATTAGCTCTGCTTGGTATTATACGTGGTACATTTTGTAAAAGAGAGCAGGCGAGTGGACACCTTTGGCAATGTAGTGCATGTCTGCATATTATGCATTATCTATGCCAACAATTTCAACTTTGAAAATGTGTGTGTACGTGTTATATTACTATTGAACGTACTAAAAAACGAGGTGCTATACTATGACTGATAAGTATTTACGATTTTTCGATGGACTGCTTCAGTCTGAAGTTGTCTCTCTGCTTCCTCAAAATCCTCCACAGTCTTCAAGGGCAGACATAAAGCAGCACCCAGTGACTCCACGCTCTCATTCTGTTTTCCAAACCATTGTTTAATTTCTCCAACATCCTTCTGGAGTGTCAGGATCTCCTTTCGAGCTTCTTTTATGTCCTCGCGGATATTAACCAAAATGGTCATCATTTTGTTAACTGCTATGTCTGAAACAATAACCAAACAAGATTATTATCCTAAATGAACAAAAGGGCTACCACATTTGTTTATATAAGCTATTAAGATATTAAATATACCTTTAATATTAAATCAGACAGATACAGAACAGCAAGGATAATGTGAATATCGTAATAAAGGAAAATATGGGTAACAGTAGTGTTACTAAGGTGCAGCCTAATAAGCTATAGATTTGAACATTTTGATCAGTGTTAGCTTATGTTAAATAATTTAGCCTTCCTGCTGTCTCTGTGAGGTAATGGTATATTACAAGTAGGGATGTCCCCGATCCAATCACCTAATCTGAAATCGGGATTGATCTCGTAAATTTCAAAGGATCGGAATTGAATGAAAATGATTCGGATCATTAATGTATAAAAAATTTATATAGTTGCATCATAGAGGCTCTATGATGCATATTCAGTGTCAATGGGTAGGCAACGAGTCTTCTAGTACTGTATATTTCTATTAGTGGGCATATCGTTTCAGACAATGTTTGTGGTAGTGAGCAGAGCTGTGAGCTGATCGCAAAAAATATATATATAATACTTTTTTTATTTGGGACACTGCTGCTAAATGACAGGTAGGTAGGTAAATCAGGCACAGTGCCTCCAGTAAGACATCAGAGTGGTCAAATAACCGACACTTCTACTGTAAAAATAGCTTTAACTTGAGAAGTGATTTAATATCAATCTGTAATATGTAGTCTTTAAGCTCAGATTTTAAAACAAGTATCATACCTTTCAGGACTTGCCTTGACCCTGGCCATATCGGATCTGCTCCCACAAGATCATATTGAAGAACAATTATTAAAATTGTAAAACTGTGATGAATTTAAATAACATACTCATTTTGAACATTTCAATAATTAAACAATAACAGGTAAAGCTTAAACCAAAATTTAGGTTGGATAAAATGTATAGGGCTTTAAAAGAAATAATATCTAAAATATCAAATTAATTAGTTCATTATTTACCATTTCTTTCATATTCTGGGACTTGCAGTGTATGGTACACTGGGTTGCTGCTGCCTTGGGAGTCTAACATGACAAACAAAATGTCACCAAGTACCTTCTAAGACTTTTAAATGGACATTTAATTCATTAAGTTCACTAACCATTAAAACACTGCTCAGACCAGTTTGTTGAACCCAAACCTGTAAAGAAAAAGGTAAATCAGTTTATTTTAACATTTCTAGTATTATTTCTGTTTTGGCTCATCACTCACACTTAATTTCTGCAATTCAGGTTATTATTCTCGATTATTCATTATATCATATGTAATTCAAATGGAATTGCACTGGGGCACAGGTGAGATGGTGAAAACATGTCTGAGTGGAGTGAGTGAGTTATTTGCCTGAAGCATTGTTTTGCATCTGTATACACAGGATTATTGTTATTTCTTGTTCATTATCCCCATAACACTTTAAAGTAATTTTGTCCACAATGTATTTTATGCAATGTATTTTTTAGCAATATATGCATGTGATGATACAATATTGTCATGATACGTTGCCCATGATAAAGATGATATAACGATACTGTGATTCTGATCACTGTGATCACTGTTTTCAGATCAGATTTTTTGGTAAGAATTAATATTCACAAACATTTAATGTTTTACTGCCAATATGTAGCACAATGTAACAACTGCTAATACTACTCTGTCACAAATTATTTGCAAACAGTTACATGACATCTACATTTCATTTTGAGAAATTACAATTTAATCTGTCAATTATATTTTTGCAAACTTTGAATGCCGTTATGATCATATATACTGGAATATCACTCAAGTAAAGAAAACAGACACAACTACTACTCAATAACTTACCATTTGACGGCCACTGTCCCCAGAATGATCCTGCACAATGAATAAAAATTCAACATTTTGAACAGCTTTATAAAATATGTATTTTTTAAAAAGAATTTGAATAAAATAACAATAATACAATTCTAACCATTATTTGATCTTTGTTCCTGTGCCGTATATCCCGGGCTGACTTCTAATGAGACAAATCAAAGTTTAATACTGTTACACTGAAGAAGTAGACCTTGTTGTACCTTAGTTGTTGAACTACTTCTTCAGCATATTGTGACGTGCGGGCAGGGCGAAGGACGAGACACGGGAATCCTTGCTTTCGTGGCAAACGTCACTTTTAATAACAAATAACGGTTGCGCAATAGCGCACGAGCAACACAGAATAATCACACAACGTGCAGACTTAGACAACGACGAGCACAGGACACTGCGCGAGCGCACATTAAATAGACAGACCACATTAGCCCCACGTGATTACGAGACGATTCACAGGTGAGACACATTATTCACACGACATAGCCCTCACCACGAAGTCCCACTGACGCAGACAAAGCACGTGGACTACGTATACACACGCCCAAAAGGGAGGGGCCGGGGTCCTCAACGTGACACATATGATGTGATGTGGTGTTACAAGCCAACTTTGTATTAACCAACAGCTGCTCCAACACTGCTCAGTAATGGACAAAATCTGTGAAAATATTCACTGGTTTCATTTAATTTAAAAAAGAAAGGTACCTGGCAGCACAACTGGAGGAGGCTTGGCTAACTCTCTCCTTTTTGATTCCCCAGGGTCCTCATCAACATAGTCACTGTAACGAGTATTAATCCTGAACACAATATTTGACCGTTATGTGAATGATCAGATTCCCAGCATACAATGGCAAAAAATAAAACAGAAGTCAGAGAAAGTTACAAATGCACCTCATTTTCCTTTTGTTTCGTTCTTCTGTATTTCTGTAGTTACTAGACATCGCACATTGTCATGAACAGTCCAGTCAGGTCTGGATATTTCCCTTTGTCTGACAGATTTTTGCAGCTTTTGGCTGTTATAGGGTGGCCATGAACATTTGTCACCCTTGAGCCAGCAGCTAGGCACAACGGCAGTACCCCTGTCCTGGAACTCCACCACACAATATTGTTTGTTTTCCATCTGAAACATAGAAACACATGAAACAGGAACTGGATAACTGGTAAACAGGAAACTTTTCAAATTAGGCCTCTATCCTCCTCCATTTTTAGAGGAGAACACCAGTGTGAAATGGACTTGGGATGTAGTGAAACATGAAAACCAGTAGGAATCTCTTACGAGTATTCCACCTTTTAGAGCATTCCAAAATACAACTCTATTTGCCGAGGATAACAGGCTCACAATGCTAGCAATAGTGGAATTGCATTGTTTATGCAAATATCACCATTTTTCCACCATTAACAAGGCTCAAAGTAGCTCCACAAAAACGAAGCGAATGGGCTATCCACATAATTGATTATGATCTACACAGAGCCTATTAGAGTAGCCGGTGACAGCAGGCAATTGTTTCTAATAAAGTAGCTGGTGAACAGCTAGATGCTGACCCTATTCCATCAAACACAAAAAATAGAACTATTACAACATTCCTGAACACTACTATACATACCAAATCCTCAGAAGTTGAGGTGTGTTCTCTATAGATGACTATTTGTGAAGCATAGGAAAGACTACAGAGCCATTATCTACTGGATATAGAACACACTTTCTTTGTATGTGTGAAAGCTTTACCACTGTCAGATTGTCAGATAAATCACACACCCTGTAACAACCAATATATGTGGAGGTACATGGATACTCAAAGTAGGGTTCACGGTAGGGATGCACCGAAATGAAAATTCTTAGCCGAAACCGAAAACCGAAAATGAGGAAACCAAGGCCGAAAGCCGAAAACCGAAACACCGAAATACATAAAGCACTTTGAGTTACATGTATGTATGAAAGGTGCTATACAAATAAAGATTATTATTATTATTATTATGCCAATTATTAGTAACATTGGATTTATGGCTAACCTCACTAAAATCAAGGCATTGCTATTCAAAGAATAAATCAACTACAAAATTTGATTTGTATATATTTATTTAACACTGACATTACAGTAATGCATATTATAAAATAAAATTAGTGGTGGGCCGTTAACGGCGATACCGCTGACAACGGCCGACCACTAATTAAATTAAACTCGCTTGCAGACCGTTTTTATCTTAGAGGATAAATATATGTATTTTATACGAGTTAAATTTAGTTATAACTGACTGGCCAGAAAGATAAATATAAATTCTCTCATAAAAACGTGACGTGAGTTGCAACAACATTAAACAGCTCGGGTAAACACACTTCTGAGAAATGTCGTCTGCTCAGCAAAACATAACGGGGCTCAATGTGCTCTATTAGCCTACGAAATCCCTACGACAGAGAACGGCTGATCGTCTAAGGCAACGAGTTCCATAATTTTTGGTGTAATGTCTTTTGCCTCGGCGCCATCACTGGAAAACTTTTTTGCTAGTTTTATCCAAATAAGCGCGTGCAGGTGGCGATTTTTGCTCGCGTCATCACAGCACATTGTTTCGGCCGTGTTGTTTCGGTGATGAAAGTATTTCGGCCGAAAACCGAAAATGCAAATTTAAGCCATTTCGGCCGAAAATTTTCGGTGGCCGAATTTTCGGTGCATCCCTAGTTCACGGTGTCTATATTTCTGAAACAGCAGAAAAATATTTCCATTGTCCCTGATGACATTCTTGATCACACCAATCTCACCTGAAACCTCGATGCAATTATTACCAGTCTCAGTGGATAAGCAGAAGTCTCTGGAAGTTACCTTTCTGAACTGCTCAGCATAACAAAACTGAGAGGGTAAGGGACCACTATAATGCAAGCCTGCAACTGTAGCCTCACTTGGAGGCATTTCCACCAAAGCCGGTGTCGCTTCTGATAATCTTTTAACAACTTGCTGCAATGGCTGGTGTGGTTTGCGTAGGAGACGTTTAATCTGACACAAATAATTCTCAAACGGAAACCCAGACACATTGTCAAGTGGACCAAAGTGTCTATACTCATCGGCTAAGTGAATCAACTGGTGTATAGTGAACACAACTTCATCACTTCCATACAGTTTCCCAAAGTGCTGCACAAAAGACACGAGGAGATCATGAGCAAATTTTACCATTTGTTCATTGTTGCCTGGAAACAGGAGTAAACGCATGGCAACAGAAAACAGCATAAAATTGTCATAGAGCTCGCTAGGCAGACAATCTTGGAGGACAACAGGACCAGAGTACAACATGAACTGTCTTAGCTCAGTGGCTTTCCACCGATCCACCTCAGTCAGGTCCCTTGGTTTGTGTGCAAACTCAACAGGAGTGTGAGGACGTAGCTCTAAAAGTTTGCTAGAAATCAAGCCAACTACTTGAGATTGAATCCTTGTGGTCAAATTTTTGCCTCTCAGCCAGAAGTACAGGAGTTTTCTTGTTACCCCAAGACAGCAAAGATGCATGTAATCTATAGGGAACTGAGAAATCATTTTTACCACACTTGTCAAAGGGCTAAGTTTTTGTTCTAGGTGATGGTCTTCATCAACCATAGCTGCAAAATCAGCATCAGTCCTAGGTTTAACTGCAATATCAGGAAATGTCATCTTGTTCTTCCACACACCAGCCTGTGTACATTTATCACATCCATAGTAACCATTATGAGCTTTCACGTTTTTGACAAAAGCACGAGCTGGAGCATCACACACAAAAGCTGAAAGAAGTACCTGAAAAGATCTACCACAATACACAATGCCATTAGTAAGAACATGTGTCAAATCCTTTGTAAATTCCTTTAGGAACTCAAAGACACTTCCAGGTTTCCCTGCTCCACAGTATATACCAACAACAAATGGGGTTCTGGTGTAATCACAATCGAGTAGTCCAAGAATTGGCCAAAACTGTAGCCTAGAACTTTTAAACAAAGGAAGGCCATCAATGTTGAACTGCAGTTTCAGTTTGTTGACATCTGCAGGAAAAACTAGACACTTTAATCTAGAGAGCAACCCTTGTTCTAAACCAAAGTGGTAGTACTGTCTAGGGTTGTCCCAATCCGATATTTGGATCGGATCGGCCGCCGATATTAGCAAAAAAATGCGTATCGGTATCGGATCGGCAGACACGAGAAAATGCCGATCCAGACTCCCGATCCAGTTTTTTTTAAGTCCGATCCGGGTTTTCCAGTGCACCCATTTAGATAATCCATTCCAGTTTTTGCTAGTGAGAGTAAAATCCGGTCCGCATTTTCCAGCACACCTTCAGCACACGAGCATAGTTTCTGCCCCAATTTAGCTCCGTGGCATCTCGGACCGCCGTGTAAATTTGAAGTTATCGGTCAGTTGTGTGGGATTATTTTACCTTAAAGGATGACAAAGACGAAGAGGTAGAGTGCAACATATGCCACAGCAAAGTCAAGCGTTGTGGTAAAGCTGTAAGAACTTTTAATACCACCAATCTAATCAAGCATTTAGCGAAATACCACCATAAACAACATGACGAGTTTCTAATGAAAACCGAAGACAAAAAGAAAGGTCCTACACAACTAACACTGGCAGAAACGTTTGAATTGAAGGGAGTGTATAGATGGGGATGGAGCAGCAAAGTGTGGAGTAGAAGGCATTTTGCTTTTAATTAGTTTACGATATGTGCACGGATTTTTTTTTAAGCTTTGGTTTACACTTGTTCAAGAGCACTGATGGATGTTAATGTTAATAATAGACTATTTTCCACTCAGGTTGTGTGTGTTTTTTTTTTAAATATAATTTACAATATTATTTGCACTTGTGGCTTTTTAATCCTTGGTTTACTGATGCTATTTCTGTTTGTTATTTAATATTTTGTCTATTTTGAGTTTATTAATTGCTAAATAAACAGGTCAGTTTCTCCTTACCAACCATTGTGTATTATTCAAACACACCTAATTCAGCTGGCTACTTGTTATCAAGAGTAAAACGCTTTTCAACATGAGTTTGACAATAAAGTAAGTTGGCTAAATAACTTTAAACTTTAATACATGCTCGGATAGGCCGGTATCGGTATCGGCCGATATCGGTATCGGATCGGAAGTGCAAATAAATATCGGTATCGGATCGGAAGTTCAAAAAGCTGGATCGGGACATCCCTAGTACTGTCCATTTCCCATTTTACGAGTGGGTACCTTTGCTTGTGTGCCAAGGAGTGTCCTTCCATCACATGGAAGTTTTGGGTGAAACACTTGCAGAATACACAGGAGTGCTGTAAGAGCAACCAGTGAAATTGAAAACTTTGCTGCCCACTGTTTCAAGCTCATGTAAAGCATATTGTCCTTTGGTTCATCTTCATCTGAACCACCAGCTGATTCACTAGAGAAACTGCTACCAACTGCACATTGTTCATCAGACACAGTTCATCAGAACTAGCCAAATTCACAAACCTGTGCTCTTCAGTTTGGAAGCTTTCGCCCCCATGTGGTCCTGTCTCAACTGTTTTTTTAAACTCTTGCAAGATCTCGTTCTCTATCCTGCTTACTTCCCTAATTACCTTCCGTCTCTTTGACCAGTAAGAAGCCATGCTGTTTGCTGTATCATTCAATGACTTACCTCTGTTCAACACAACAAACCTGTGAATCTCTACTGTGCTTCTTTTCACCACCTGGGTTACAAAAGAAAAAAAATTGTAATAAAAAAACCAGTGTTTAAGTTTGGCATAACACATATTACATATTAGATGGCATATTACATTAGAACAATAAAAAAGGATTTTAATATAGAAATCAGACCCTCCAGAAAGTCGCGATGTTGCGATTTGCAACTTCAACGCAACTTCAAGCAAACCCCGCGAATTCAGGGCGGTGTTGCAACTTCAGCCAATCACCGCAACTTACCCGCAAATTTGACCAATCACTGATGTCATATTGATGTGACGTCGACAAACTCCCGCCTTACTTCCGTATATACGTTCGAGAGGAGCAGACTGAAAGCAGCATGAGCGACTAAAATAACGGCAAAAAGATCGGGAAAAGCAGTATCCCGGTACACTACATGAAAGCGGGGATAAACTGTCCAGATCCGACCCGCGAATTGATTATCTATGGCCCCCTGGATGATATTTAATTACTATTAGAACCGGCCCGCAGGCTACAGCCGCCCGATGGTGTTTTGCACGCACAAACACTACATTCCCCACAATGCAACGGTAGCCCGCGAAGTCACTGCAGCTCACGCAGCGGCGAAGGTCTGAGATAAAGTTTATAAGTTTAAACTTTAAACTGAGATAAAGTTTAAAGTCAGAGATAAAGTTTATTTATCTCTAATCCATATCTATGAGTTACTAGTTCGCTCTGGCGCCAACCACTGGCGATCGATCTCGATATTAATTTGTGTCCATTTTACAGGCCGCCCGGTAACAACTTACGTTCGC
The DNA here is from genome assembly GCF_052324685.1 of Brachyhypopomus gauderio. NCBI lineage: Eukaryota > Metazoa > Chordata > Actinopteri > Gymnotiformes > Hypopomidae > Brachyhypopomus > Brachyhypopomus gauderio. Next base: position 16,097,513 of record NC_135229.1, read on the forward strand.
CACCCCCTCCAGGTTCAAATCTCACTTCAAGCGATCTTGAAAAGTTGGCAACCCTGAATAAATAGGTAAATAGATAAATAAAATGGACTACTAAATAGAGGAAACCATACAACATTTACTCCCTATTGTAATGTACTCACAAAAAAACAAAAACACACCGCAACTTCCATCGCAATTTTTTTGAAAAACACCCGCAACATCAAACATTTTAGCCCGCAACAATCACAAAAAAGGCCCGCGAAATCCTGGTGGGACTGAGAAATGTTGGCCTACTGAAAAGCATGTAGGCTACAGTATATACACTCAATACTTGGTCGGGGCTCCTTTTACATGAGTTACTACATCAGTGTGGCAGCTTCTTGAACTGAGGTGTTAGAGAAGCCCAGCATTTTTGTGTTATGGAGTGCCAACATTTCTGTATTAACTGTACAATGTAATAAATTCACTTTTTGATGATATTCAAATGTATTGAGTTTCTCTGGTAAATAGCATTTTAGTTATTTACCCTGCAAATGAAACACTATATTTAATTAGAGATGGAAAGATCGGTATCGGCTGATTTTCAAACAAAATACACGATCGGCAGATTTTACAAATGGTTATTTGTATGTGACTATATTCTTAAACTATCATACGGTGAACACAGAGTTATGTACCTAGCTAGCTATACAGCTAGTTACCCTCAAGTATCTGAAGCAGATATGAAGAAATGACATTTATAGCTTGTAGCTAAAATGAGGCTATTCAAGCTAGTTAGCTAGCATTCGCTAGTTAGCAAACTAGCTAGTTAGCTAGCGAACTAATGTTTAACGTCTGCTTTTCGACACTGGTAAACTAAGGCTAAAGAAAAAAATTCATATTAATTATTCTTTTAGAATTTAAATTACTAAAATTACTAAAGAAAAGATGGCAAGCTAGCCTAAACAGCCGTTACCTACCTGTCACGACGCGCGCTCCTCTGTTCTGTGGAAAATTCCAGAAGGCCAGCTCCAAAGGGGAGGGGCATGTGCGTAGAGGCTGTTGATGTGACTGGTCCACTCACCAGCATTTATTAAATACATTTTATTTATTATACCACTAATATATATTGTACCTTTGATAGTGACTCAAAATAATAACTTAAATAATGAGAATATCTCTAAATAATGACATAGAAATTCACTTTATAATCAAAACAAATAGATTTTTTTTATATTTTACATGGCAAAAATAGGCTTTTATATATGTGCAAATGCTGTGTCTTGCACAATGCAAGTAGATGGCAGTATGTCTTTTCTTAATTCTAAAAACTTTATATAAATGTCCTTATATTGAAAAGGAAGGGGAAAATTTTGCCCCAGTCTTTTCATGTATTTTATTTAATTTTCTGTGTTGCTTGCTCAAATTCAATTATATATATATATATATATATATATATATATATATATATATATATATATATATATATATATATAATTTAATGTGTACGTATGTGTGTACACATTTTACATACGATATAGGTCAAGTAATTGCATTGCGTTGTTGATCATAACCAATCAAAATGTTGATTCAATGTCATCTTTTCAATGTTGAATCACAGTTAAGACTTCAACCCAATAACAATATTGATTTATAGTTGATTTATGGTCATCAACCAAAACCAACCAAAAAAACCCAAAATCAACATTGATTCAATGTTCCTTTGCTATCTGGGGCATGTGGCTCGCGAGCCGCGGGTTGGCCACTGTTGGAAAAAAGAAAATTAAAGGCTAATAACGATGTGTCAATTTAGTGTTTTTCAGGAAGACTGTGGGAAAGCAGGAGTAAGGAGGCCTCAGTGGCCTTGAGGAGAACAGAAGGGGCCTATTCAGTGCAGGATGTGTAGCAAGCAGTTTTTAGATAACCAGGCACACAGGCTGGGAGAAGAGGAGCAGGTGAATTTCCATGGAGAGCAGCCAGGATTGGGGAGTTATCGAAACTTAACAAATCGAAACTTATGGACAGGGAGTATGAAAGAAAGGACATCGCCCAGCACAAGAGGCTTTTCGCTTGGACACTGCTGAGATCCACTTGGGTTAGGTAGATTCCTAGGCAACTAGCACCAGTGCACTGAAGAGTTTGTGTATACCACGTATACTTCTATTATATTGCATTCAATTATATTCTATATAAATCATTTTAAAAGAACTTTTGTTGTCAAGACTTTGCTTGGACCACTCAGTCAAAAACCAGTCGGTTCATCGGGGCGGTGTTGGGGCCCGTCTGGGTCGGAGAAGAAAATTCCCAACAAATTGGTAGCAGAGGATGGTTTTTGGCTGGAGTCGAATTCTGCAATTAGGACAAGAGAGGAGGTCAATCCGTCCGTGAGGTGACTGAACTAAACCGCGCGGTCTGAAAAAAGGTAAGGAGCCATTCTCTCCTATTGGCTGATGTTACTACGTCATAGGCTAAATTAAAGTTCAGTCACTAAATGGTCGAGGCGAAATACTCTCTGTAAATTTAGTATTGAAATTGTATACGTGTTACAAACTCGATATATAGACAGGAGGATTGCCCTACGACTCATAAAGTCGGGAGGAGGACGCCCTGTAAACTGCAGTAAACGGTTGAAGAGTAGGCAGCCCACGTTCTAAAAAGAACCTTGGTTCTAAAAGAGAACGGTGGAGGACGCGCTCAGAGAAAGTAGGCAGCCCACGTTCTAAAAAGAACCTTGGTTCTAAAAGAGAACGGTGGAGGACGTGCCCAGAGAAAGAGCAGGTAGCCCACGTTCTTAAAAAGAACTTTGGTTCCAAAAAAGAACGGTGGAGGACGCGCTCAGGTGACGAGTAGGTAGCCCACGTTCAAAAAAAGGGAACTATTGTTCTAAAAAAAAAAAAAAAAAAAAAAAGAGAACGGTGGAGGACGCGCTCGGTCACGGTTAAATGAATGAGTAGGTAGCCTGGGATTTCAAGAATAACAGATTATTCAAAAGAAATCCCGGAGGACGCGCTCAGCCGGTTTTGGGGGGCCCCCGTGTGTTTTGTTGAAATTGCGTGCGTGATTGGTGAAACTACAGCTGTATCTGTGTATGCGTGTTTGCAAAATTGCAGTGTTGGGTTGGTTTTCATGTACCGTGTGGTTTTATGTTGAATAAAGACCTGTATAAATTGTTTGAGCATACGTGCTATAATAAAACTTGAGAGCCTTTCATTGGGGGACTTACAAACCCACGCCCATAAATCCATGAGCCTCTTATGTGAGGACAGTTGAACCCCTGAGTAAATTGCATGAGCCCCCAAGAAAGACGTTCATCATTGTGTACACAAGCACAAGAGAAACATTTCATAAGAGGTTAAAGTGTAAAACAAAAATTATTATATATTTTCATGCATGAAATTATAATTTGGTTTATGACGCTCCGTAAACGTACGATTTAAGTGCTGGAAGTGAAACTCGCGCGAGCTGTGTTGAGCCGGAGTTGTTTGGAGTGTGGAGATATTAACTTGTGTCTGTCTGCCCTTGGGGTGCGCGCTGGCGAATTAAAGCGCTTGCGAACACGACGATAAAGTGATAAAGTTTACTGAATTAATTTGGGGGTATTAAAGTGCTAGTGAGTACAACGAAAAAGTTTTAAAATTTACTGAATCGAAGCAAAAGTAATTTGGAAGTAGTTTAAAAATCGGAGTTATATCATGGATAATATTAAAGGTTTGGAGGATTATTTGGTTGATACTATGGAGAAACGTGCTGTGCCGAGAATGAGGTCTGACACAGTGATGTATGTGAAAAAATGTTTTGAGAAGATGCGATCCGAAGGGTTGTGGCCAGACCCGGACGACCGTGGTGTGTCTCAGGTTGATTGGGAGCAGATCGAGAAGCATTGGGTCACACAGGTTAATAAAGAGAAAAAAAAGATTAGAGGCTAGCGGAGCCCTAACTAAGCAAAAGCGTAAAATCCAGCTGGAAGAAGCTGAAACTTATTTGTCGTATGTGAGAACATTTCGGAAAATTTGTCAGAAGATTAATGATAAAGAACGAGTTGAAACCAAAAAGACAGAACCCCCTGTGCCCCCTCCCTATGCAGAAAAAGCGTGTGAACCCAGTGCTCCTCAATGTCCGCGTGCAGCGCTGATGGCGCCTGTGTCTGTGAGTGAAATGAGTGACGTTGATGTGGACGGGGCTTCTGCACGTCCAAAATCAGTGAGAGAGCGTGAATGTGATGAGGGGAGACAAGTGGTAATGGAGGTTGTCAGTGATGTGGCTATGGATAAAATAGAGAGTAGACTAAAGAGGCTCGAAGACCGTGATCGCGAGAAAGCTGGAGAAACAGAGATAAATAATGCATTGCAAAGAATTGAACAGCGAATGGATGAGAGTTTGAGTCTGAGTGCCCCCACCCGGTTTGAACAGACGTTGAACAGAGCAGAGAAAGTGGTCTGTGACGTGGAGAAAGCCATCAGGCAGGAAGAGGCTAAGTTGGAAAAAGAGCGTGCGAGACAGCAAAAGAAATGCGCTGCGGATGATAAAAGGAGAAATAGAGGCGCACCTGACTGTAGAGATACATTGATTGTGACTGGTGAAAATTTAGAATGGGAAGCGGAGAATGACGAGGGTGGGGCGAACAGACGAGTGAAAACTCCCTCTTCAGAGGAGAGCGAGGTGGGAGATGAATGTATTAACCTGTCTGAATCCGAGGAATGGGTGAGAGTGCCCGCCTACTATGACAGGCACGGTGTAGTCACGCGATCAAAAGCCAAGAACATGTCGACCCCTGGTGGTCATTATCCGATAATGGCAGTGCCAGGGAGCAGTTACGCACACACATACGCTCCGTGGACACACAGAGATTTGCACACTATGATAGATAAATTACCCAATCCTAAAAAGGGCATTCAGTATTTCTTGTCTAAATTTGAACAGTACACGGCTGGGGACATGTTGGGTTTGGGAGATATAAGAACATTGTTTAAAGCCATGGGAGTTTTAAGTATGTTGTCTACAGCCGAGAAGGCGGCTGGAACAGAGCATCTGGCCGATGAGGCTCCGTTCGGTAGAATAAGAAGTGCTTTGTGGGGACAGCTGAGATTGCAGAATCAGGACACGTTTGACACGGCAGCCTTATCAGGGGTTAAACCTAAAGAAGATGAAGACCCGATGTCGTACTTAGATAGGTGCAAAGAAATCTGGCAAGCTAAAACTGGCGTTAGGTATGATAAATCAATCCCAGTGCGAGCTATGTACAGAACAGCGGTCGTGGCGAGTTTATCTGAGGGAGTGCAAACGAAACTGAAAGATGTGGTCGCGCTGGATCAAAAGGAAGACAGTGAATGGGAAGCTGCAATTACACACCATATGAAGCGTGAGGCAGAGAAGGGCGGAAACACCGATAAGTTGATGAAAGATGCATTACTTAAATTGTTAAGGGAAAGGGACAATTCAAAGCCTAAAAAGCAATTAGTGTCAAAGGAAGACACTTCTGTACAGGCAGTGGCCGTAGAGCCGCCCGCGCAACCAGTGATGCAACCCATACAACCCATGATGCAACCTTATGTTATGCCACAACAGGTCAACAGCTGGGCGGTGCCACAACAGCCCGGTTACTACGCCCAGGCAGGCCCATACCGAGGCAGAGGCAGAGCCAAAGGTAGATTCAGGGGAGGCAGAGCAGGGAACTTCCAAACCACACAAAGCAACGGCTGTTTTGGTTGTGGCCAGATGGGCCACTGGGCAAGAGATTGTCCGATGACGCAGCAGCAGCAGCCAATGCAGTACCAGCAGCCAATGCAGTATCAGCAGCAACAGCCAATACAGCAGCAACAACCAGTACAGTATCAACAGCCAATACAGTACCAGCAACCCCAAAATGTAAATTACCAGCAGAAACCCGCACTCACACAAGGACAACAGGTTGTGCCTCCTGGCATGCAATACATGCCAGCGCCACCTGGTGGCCAATGAAGCTGCCCGATGTCCAGTTCCCCCACATGCAGTGAACCAGTTGTATGTCTATTGGTGGAGGGGGAGCCAGTGGAGTTCTTAGTCGACACGGGAGCCACCACGTCAGTCTTAACAGACAGGAAGTGGAAAGGCTACTTGTCGAAGATGTCACTATCCACTACTGGATTTCTGGGAAAAACTACACTGCAGCCACTGACTGTGCCCTTGAAGGTGTCAGTGGGCTCAGGCCCACAGGTCGAGCACACATTTTTGTTTTCAGAACAGTGCCCAATTAATTTGTTAGGTAGAGATTTGTTGTGTCAATTTTCAGCCATTATTGAATGCACACCGAGTGAAGGTAAATTAGCTGTCTCTGTCACCAACCACGATGAGCGCCTCAGAATACTTAATCAACAAGCAGCAGACGGCCCAGCTCACATTTACTGGGCCACATTACAACATCCTGAGGAACAAGCAACTGCAAAAAATTTGCTTTACACGTTTAATTTATGGAAACCATGGTTCCTGTCACTTCAGAGTATGACCCCACCAATAGACAGCACACACTGCACTTTTAATTACATCAGAGGGGAGGATGGGGTTTACGGACAGCTGTGGAATAACATTGAAGGTCAATTACAAAATATAATTTGTGAATCAATGATTGTTGGACCTGAAGGTGTGGCTGCACTAGTTGTGTTAACAGGAGAACAGATGACGTACTGGAGAAACCCGGACCAGCAGGATTCACTACCACATGTCTCGCTGTTGGTCTCGGCTGGACACGAACCTCGTGAGCTGGGCCCCATGCTGGCCACTGCCATGAAGGAACAGTTTCGCCCAACCTGTCTGCCAGGGGTAGAGGGTACGTCGGATGGTAAGTACTGGAGAGTCGCATGTGACACCAGTGACTTGGCGTACTTCTGTAACCAGCCCCTGTCAGCCACACACGGCAGAGCACTGTTGGATCACCCCCAGGCCAAAGAACAACTAGAGACGGTCCCAGCCAACTTGTGGACCACGACAAAGGTAGATGTAGGATGTGCATCACACCACATGGCTCCTATTAGGTTAAAGCCAGGAGAAACAGTCGTTCATCAGCCACAGTACCGAATCAAGCCAGAAGCCATGGCAGGTATTACAGACACCATTGCAGATTTAATCAAAGTTGGAGTTCTGAAACCCACGACGTCACCGTGGAACACGCCCATACTACCTGTTAAAAAACCTGGAAAAGATGAGTATCGTATGGTGCATGATTTGAGGTGCATTAATGATGTCACTGTAACTGAGAACATACCAGTACCTGACCCCTATCGATCTTTGCAGAACCTAACGACTGAACACTGCAGCTTTTCATGCATAGATTTAGCTAATGCTTTCTTTTCTATACCAATTGATGAGAATGTGAAAGACATTTTTGCGTTTACCTTTAAAGGTCAACAGTACACATACAACAGGCTACCTCAAGGCTACAAAGACTCACCGGGCATCTTCAATCAATGTCTGTTGAAAGATCTGTCTAGATTAACTGACAATGATTTGATTGACTCTAACACCGTACTAATACAGTTCGTGGACGATTTGTTAATAGCTAGTACTTCACCTGATAAGTGCCTTAGAGACACCATAACCATTCTAACCTTGTTAGCTGAATTAGGTTACAAAGTGAACAAGTCAAAACTCCAGGTGGCCAGGCCGATGGTCACCTTTCTGGGGAGAAACATCTCACACAAAGGTCACACCCTGACTCCAAATCAGAGACAGTCAATACTGTCATTTCCAAAGCCCACTACAGTGTCCCAAATGATGTCATTTTTAGGCCTGACAGGCTACTGCCGCAACTACATACCTAACTACAGTGATTTAGCTCACAGCCTCAGAAAACTCGCAGTGTCAAAAGGTCTGAGTAACGGGAAGGTGGAGCTTGACTGGACGGTTGAGGCAGAGAGGGATTTCATAACTCTGAAACAAGCACTTGCTAGCGCTACTGAATTAGCAGCACCAGACTACACACAACCTTTTCATTTAAATGTTTCTGTAAGAGACAATCATGTTCATGCTTGTCTCTTTCAGAAGGGGGAGAGTGAAGGAAGGAACATTTAATTTTTTCACAGTTCCAAATTAGATCAACCAGTGATAGGAACAGGACCATGCACAACATACATGGCAGGACTCACCACAGCGATAGAGAAGACAGCACACTTGGTAATGTGTCACCCACTAATAGTCAGCACCAATCACGGAGTAATGGCGTTCATAAACTCACAAGCCTTTTCTTTGTCAAGAGCACGACAGAACAAGATAAAAGCCATACTCACACAGCCACACATCACGTACAACACTGCGTCAAAACTTGTGAATCTGACTGATAACATTGAAGTAGCCAAAGATGCGACACCACATGACTGCGCTGACGCCACAGAAAGATACATTCAGCTCAGACCAGAACTGCACAAGGTCAGAATTACTAAACCAGGAGCATGGGATCTCTGTTCAGATGGGAGTTGTTGGAGACAAGGTAACGAACTGAAGGCCTCTTACGCTGTGGTACAAGCATGTGGGGAAGAGTGGGAGGAGGTGGAATCAGGAGTGGTTCCACAACCAGCTTCAGCTCAGCTGGCAGAAATGGTCGCACTCACTAGAGCACTGGAACACGCGTCAGGTCAGATTGTGAACATTTACACAGATTCAGCATACGTGCATGGGGTCATCCACCATGAACTAGTCAGGTGGATGGATAATGGGTACACTAACGCCACAGGACAGCCAATCAAACATTTGAGAGCAGTACATGAGTTGAGTGAAGCTATCATGTTACCCAAAGAAGTGGCAGTGATAAAGGTAAGAGGACATCAGGGTAATGACAGTTTTGTTTCTAGAGGTAATGAAGCTGCTGACAGAGCAGCCAAAGCTGCTGGAGGGTACAACCCACAGAGCTTGTTGTTGCTGGAAACTCATAACATGCCTGAGTTGACGGAGAGCCACCTGGCACAGATCCAAGAACAAGCCACGGTCTATGAGAAGCAATTGTGGATAGACCGGGGAGCCACAGTCACTAAAGGACTCTGGAGGAGTCCAGAAGGGAGAGTAGTTCTGCCCTTAGAGAAGATGAAATTGATACTATGCGAAGCACATGGGCCAACTCACTCCGGAGTGTCGGCCATGGTGACCAAATTAGAATGTTTATGGTGGCATCCATACCTCAGAGACCACGTGAAGCAATACGTGAGCGAATGCGATATCTGTCAGTCATACAATGTAAAGAAACCATACCGGGTGAGAATTGGAGGATACCCAGTGCCCGCGGGGCCATTTGAGGAGATTGTGATCGATTACACAGACATGGGGCCAGACAACAGGGTAAGGGGGTACAGGTACCTGTTGGTCATGGTAGACAGATTCACCAAGTGGGTAGAAGCTATACCCACCAAAAAGGAAGATTCAAAATCAGTCATAAAATGGTTGCAAAATGAGTTGATTCCCAGGTACGGCCTACCAAAAGTGATTAGGAGTGACAATGGGTCCCACTTTGATAACAAACACTTGGCAGAAGTAGAACAAAAGCTGGGCCTAACCCACAAGTTTGGCACTGTCTACCACCCACAGTCACAGGGGTTGGTGGAAAGAGCCAACCAGACCATTAAGACTAAACTGGCCAAAGTGTGCGCAGCAGGAGACATGGACTGGGTTCAGGCGCTGCCACTAGTGTTGATGTCCATGAGAGCAACCCCCACGGGAGAATACAATCTCTCACCACACCAGCTCATGACAGGACGACCCATGCCAGGGTGCCCTCGACCGAGGATTGAGGGACCAGCTTTAGAAATCCAGGAACAGGAGATGTCAGAGTACATGAGAGAATTAACCAAATTGCTTTGTGAAATCAATAAGTCTGTTCAACAGGAAAAAGGAGAAGAAGACCTGGAATCACCCAAGGTGAAGGTGAAGCCAGGGGATTGGGTAAGGATCAAGGTGCACAAGAGGAAGTGGAACGAGCCACGGTGGACAGGCCCGTGGGAGGTCGAAGGTGCCAACGAGCACTCAGTGAAAGTGAGGAAAGACAAAGGTAAGACTTGGTACCACATTTCACACTGTGTTGCAGCAAAAGAACCAACAAGAACCACAGGAGAGATCAAGACACACCTGGAGGAGACAGGAGAAGCCCCAGGGAAGGAGTTGGTGGTGAGTACCGACCCCAGTGTAGCTTTTTACAGAGAATACATCACAGCCGAGGACTGGTGGGAGGAAGGTGAAGGAGACCTGTTGGAGACTGACTGTGAGGCTATAGCACACTGTGTGAGCGCGGACCTGAACCTGGGAGCTGGAGTGGCTCTGCAGATCAGACAAGCGTTTGGCACTACAGGTATAGCCAAGGTGCCCATAGGCAAGTGTGCCACACAAACCACACAGACACACATTATATTCCATTTAGTGACCAAAAGATACTACAGGGAGAAGCCAGAATTAGGAGATCTGATTTCAAGCATACAACACCTGGCCACATTGTTAATATCATTGAACATTAACACTCTAGCCATACCGAAGCTGGGTTGTGGACTAGACGGATTAGACTGGAGGACTGTGAAACCAATCATTAAAACTTTACTTAAACCAACCGGTACCAAGGTGGTAGTGCACCATCTTCCATCCTAGGATGGAACTGTGGGAAATAAGAGACATGTTGTCGGGACGTGTGGGACGTCCAGATGAGGCTCAGTACCAACAATATGTTAGAGTAGGGAGATTAACTTTGAGAACATGGACTTGGCTATGGGGGGAACATTTCTAGCCGCGGTGATAATAGGAGCGGTGGTGATATTTAGTGTAGGAAATCAGAAACAACCCAATAACGTGAACGTAACTTTGTGTCGGTGGGACGACAATCACACTGCCTGCAAAGAGGTGAGGCCCGATGAGATCCACAGCCCTAACCCGCTAGTAAACGCGACCAAACCAGAGAAAATAGACTTTAAAGTAAGAAAACCAAGAGAAGCTGGAACCAGGCCAGTAGGACAGTCCAAGGACCGGTGTGTACGGACATACGGAGGTGTGGAGTTGAGTTATAGAGATGGTACAGCCTCGAGCTGGACTTTTGACTTATGTGAGGTAGTGGACTGCGGGGGAGCCAATGCCTCATACAGAGGATGTGATTTGTACATATGTTGGACCAATCAAGTTAATGCGGGCTGTCAAGGAAGGGGGAGTTTCTATAGTGCAGACTGGTGTCCTGGTTGGGGGTCAGTGATAAAGTACTCGGGGAGATGGAAACCGACATTAGGAGATAAGAAAGGTAACCCGTCCACGACCTCCTTGAGCAAATGGTGGGTCGATGTGTCGTTTCAGCGAGATTATCACGTGTCCCAAAATCCAGTAACTTTTTCTGTCAGATGGAATGGGCAGATATGGGGTAATAACAGACCATTGTACTTCACCCTGGGGGTGGAGCAATCAGGACGTGACATATGGGGAATAATTAAACTCAGCTATTTAGCCAAACCCAAGCCACTCAGCCCAGCAAAACCTGAGGCAAAAATAAAAGAGGTGGAGGATTCAGCAGACAAGTTCACTCTAACCACAGATTTCACTAAATTATCGTCCCAGCAGTTAATAGAATTAGCAACCGGTTACAGCAGCTCGAATTTGTGGTTGTCATGGCTAGAACAAAACAGTAGAGAAAATGGGTTAGAAGGTTGTGTGGCCTGTGCAGCGGCCCGACCCGCGTTAATGACCTCACCAGCCCCACTGAATCCTGAAACAGATCCAGTAGGATATCAGTGTATGTTGAATTTAACTAAGGTGAAAAGTATTACTGTTGTGTAGTATACTCCTGCCTGCAGGTGTCGCTGTGTGAGTAAAAAGAGCCAATGTTCAGAGTAGAAGAAGAAAAGTGAAGTAAAAAGAACCACGTTCGTATTACAGTGTGTTTCGTGCTTATTTGGTCTCTTATTACATTCCTACCTACAAATACAACACATTGGCGACGAGGATGGCTTTACTTGGACTTCCACCACCGCCTGCTTTTCTTGAGACTCCCGGTGAGCCGTCTATGACATTCAGCTCCTGGATTCGTATGTTCGATAACTACATTCTGGCGCTTGGTCAAGACGACATTCCAGAGAAACGAAAAAGAGCGCTACTCATACACTGCCTCGGTACAGAGGGCCAACGCATCTTCTACACTTTGGAAGTGGGGGATGATACTTACGCTGCTGCGTTAGAAGCCTTGGAGTCGTTCTTCGTGCCCAAGATCAATGTGGTGGCTGAACGCAACAAATTTCGTCAACGCAGTCAGAGGCCAGGTGAGTCGGTCGTCCAATTTGTGGCTGCGCTGCGTGGACTTCTTGTGCACTGTGACTTTGGTACTTTAGCGGATGACATGATAAGGGATCAGCTCGTCGAGAAAACATGCAACTCTCGTGTTCGTGAGCGTTTGCTTCTGGAGACTGACCTTACCTTACAAAAGGCAATTGCAATTGCGGGACAAATGGAATCGGCGGCTACTGAGGCTAAAGCAATGACATGCCCAGGCGATGTCGTGGTCAAGGCTGTACATGCACGTTCTTATGCGTCTGCAAAGCCTCGTAGACCTTCCCAGTTTGAGCTGACGCAAAAGCAAACAGCATCCAATTGCCACCGAACTGCCCAGAATAAGTCATGCTATCGCTGTGGCTCACTTTCACACCTAGCAAATTACCCAAAATGTCCAGCGAAGCAAGTGACATGTAAGAAGTGTGCAAAAATTGGCCACTTTGCAAGAGTTTGCCGTAATTCAGGAAATGCATGCAATGTACAAGAAGTGACCACACCAGACCTTACAGTTCTGAGCGTTACAACCCCATTCACTGTTGAGCAAAGAAAGAAGCTCACCTGTAAAGTGACTCTGAGTGATGATCATGGACAGTCCATTCAAGTAGATTTGCTTGTAGATACTGGTTCTGCTGTTTCAATTCTGCCTGAGCAGATTTACAGACAATACTTTTCTACTCTGCCATTTTCTACCCCAAAAGTTAGTCTGCTGACATACATGAAGAGGCATATTCCTGTGCTGGGGTGCATTACTCTCAGTGTTACATGTTCTGCTCACTGTACACAAGTGGATTTTTACATTGTGGAGAAAGGAACTCCATTGCTTGGCATGGATTTGTTCACTGCGCTGCAACTTGAAATACGAGATGGCTGTGTTAGGCCGTCGGCTGGGTGTACTGCTGCTGTCGACTTCACTGATGTTTGTGGTGTAGCTGAAGGGTTTGTACACAAAGTCAAACTACGCTCGGATGTGCCGCCTGTGCAACAAAAGCTGCGTAGACTGCCATTTGCTGTGCGTGACTCTGTCTCACAAGAGTTAAAGAGACTGGAAAAGGAAGGCATCATTGAGAAAGTAGACTCCTCTGAATGGGTCTCGCCCATAGTGGTCATTCAAAAGAAGTCGGGAGGAATCAGGTTGTGTGTTGACCTGAGAGAGCCAAACAAGGCTGTTGTGATAGATAGCCACCCGCTACCGCATATCGAAGAAGTTTTTACAGAACTCAGGGGATCAGCCGTGTTTTCGACCATTGACTTGCAGAATGCATATCACCAAGTGACTTTACATGAGGACAGTAGAGACCTTACAGCGTTTATTACGCATGACGGACTGTTTCGTTTTACACGGGTCCCGTACGGGCTGGCTTCGGCTCCTAGTGCGTTTCAGAGAATGATGTCACAGATGTTGGATGGATTGGACGGTGTTCAATGTTATCTGGATGACATCATAATTCATGCTGACACACCAGAGACACATGAAAGGAGACTTCGTGCCGTGCTACATCGCCTGCAAGACAGTGGTCTTAAACTCAACATGGAGAAATGCTCCTTCAGAAAAACTGAGCTTCCATTTTTAGGACATGTAATTTCAGCTACTGGTCTGCATCCAGATCCAGAGCATGTTGTGGCTGTGACACAAGCTCCGCCTCCACAGGATGCACATGCGCTACGTTCTTTTCTTGGACTGACGGGATGGTATGCTAAGTTCATTCCCAACTATGCCACTTTGGTGGAACCGCTCCGTGCTGTGTTGCGGAAAGCTACTGGATTCTGTTGGACAGATGAGGCAAATGAAAATTTCTCTCGGGTGAAGCAGATCATTTCTACCAGCCATGCACTGGCATTGTTTGATCCCTCATGCCCTACTACTGTGACAACAGATGCCTCAGATTATGGTTTAGGTGCTGTGCTTACACAGTGGCATGGAGACACTGAACTGACGGTTGCTTTTGCCTCCAGGACACTGTCTGAATCTGAGCGTAAATACTCTGCGACTGAGAAAGAGGCCCTGGCATGTGTTTGGGCTACAGAAAAATGGCGCACCTACCTTTGGGGTCGTCATTTCACCCTGAAAACAGATCACAACCCGCTAACGACCTTGCTGTCTACAAAAGGTCTTGGTAGAGCAGGTATGAGAATTGCTAGATGGTCTGCACGCTTGCTGTGTTTTAATTATACCATTGTCTACAAGCCTGGAACAGAAAATGTAACTACTGACTGCTTATCACGTTTGCCATTACCCTGTACGAAGGAGGAACAAGAACAAGAGCCTGAAATGGTTGCAGTGGTGTCGCCAGCGTTCGCTGCTGTAACAGCTGAGGAACTCCAGCATGCTGTTGATCAGTGCCCAGTGTTGCACCAGGTTAAGGCCTACATAACGAAAGGTTGGCCTCGTACTGCTAAAGGTATGGATTCAGCTCTTACTCCCTTTCACCGCTTACGAGACGAACTAGCTGTGCAAGAGGGCTACATAATCCGCGGCACTCATCGTGTGGTAGTACCTGCAGTGTTGCAGCCTAAGTTCATTCAACTGGCACATGACACGCATCAAGGGATTGTCAGGACTAGACAGCGTTTAAGAGACCTCTACTGGTGGCCAGGTATGGACATGCAAGTGGAGAATGCCATTAAAACATGCACTACATGCCTGCAGCATGACAAGACTGCTATAACACACGCTGCACCACTCCATCCAGTGCCTATTCCTACAGCGGCGTGGGAGAAGGTAGCCATTGACATTGTTGGTCCCTTCCACCAAGCGGCTTATGACTGCCGCTATGCGGTGACACTCATCGATTATTACAGCAAATGGCCGGAGGTGGCATTTATGTCTGAAGTTACTTCTGCCACAGTCATTACATTTCTTTCAGTCGTATTCAGCAGAGAAGGAAATCCGCGTGAAGTGGTATCAGACAATGGTCCGCAATTCACCGCTTCTGAGTTTGAAAGTTTTCTTGCTAGGAGGGACATTAAACACTGCCGCAGCTCTGTGTACTTTCTTCAAGCCAATGGGGAAATTGAAAGATTCAACAGAGTGTTTAAGGACTGCCTTCAAACTGCTACTATTGAAGGTAAGCCATGGAAACCCTTTGTCACTGAATTCCTGCACACATACAGGGCGACACGTCATACCATCACTACGTGCTCTCCTGCTGAACTGCTACACGGCCGCCCGATGCACACAAAACTTCATGTTCGAGATCTTCCGGCCGTAGCTCCTCCAAAGTCCGCAAAGACCTGGAAGCTGACAGTCCAAAGGAAGCAGCAAAAAGCAAAAGAGTACACAGACAAGCGTCGTGCGGCTACTGCTCCTGGCATTCAAGTGGACTCCTATGTTCGCATTAGGAAACCAGGATTTGTCAGCAAAGGACAATCCAAATTCAGTTGCCCTTATAAAGTCATTGCAAAGCGTGGTCCAGCTACTTACCTTCTGTCTGATGGGAAAGTGTGGAATGCTGCACACCTCGCCCCTACATCCTTGCCCCCTGCTATTCCATCCATGTTGATGGTGCCTGAGGATAACTACGTGCCACACGGGGTGCATACACCTTGTGCTGTGTCATCTGAACATTCGGACACAAATCAATTGCGTAGGGTTCGTCGTGCTCCATTCTGGGCTAAGGACTATGTTACTTCATAGTAACATATGAAACAATTCTTAAGAGAAAATGCTTGTTTGAGAAAAATGGCTCATTCTGTTTGTACATGTTGTTTATGCTTTACATTCATGTTATTGGAATTTCTAGCATACAGTTCTTGTGTGGTAACTATGCTTTTCTACAAAAGGGGAAATATGTTGTGTAGTATACTCCTGCCTGCAGGTGTCGCTGTGTGAGTAAAAAGAGCCAATGTTCAGAGTAGAAGAAGAAAAGTGAAGTAAAAAGAACCACGTTCGTATTACAGTGTGTTTCGTGCTTATTTGGTCTCTTATTACATTCCTACCTACAAATACAACAATTACGACCTCAAATTGTTCCAGCCTGGACAGTATTTTTCCATATGTCAAAAATTTGGAAGGAGGTAACGCTCCTTTCGTGCCAGTAAAACTTAAAGGACAGTACCAATGTTTTAACTTGACAGAGAAAGACGCAATCATGAGTGTGGGAGAAATAGAACCTGACTGGTGTAACGCCACAACGAAGGTCCCGGGGATAGGGAGAGTAGCCCGGGCAGGGATCTGGTGGTACTGCGGAGGACACACTCTGTTGGCATTAATACCAGGAAGAGCTAAAGCAATCTGTGCTATGGTAAGACTAATCACACCAATAACAATGATAGGGCTGAGGGAAATCACACCGCAGCCTGCTATAGCCCAAGGGAGAAAGAAGCGTGATGCCTTTGATTTGTCCATAGGGTCACCAACATACATTGACTCCATAGGAGTGCCTCGGGGGGTTCCCAATGAATACAAGCTAGTTGATCAAATAGCTACGGGCTTTGAGAACATTCCAATTATATCAGCCTTGTTTCCAGTAACACCGAACAAGAATGTAGATAGGATCAACTTTGTCCATTACAATGTGCTGAGATTAACCAACCTAACGAGAGACGCAATAGAGGGGCTGAGCGAACAACTGAGAGCTACCTCACTGATGGCCGTACAAAACAGAATGGCTCTAGATATGCTCCTGGCGGAAAAAGGGGGTGTATGTTTCATGTTTGGCGACAACTGTTGTACCTTCATTCCCAATAACACCGCACCGGACGGGTCGGTGACCAGAGCTCTGGACGGACTGAAGGCTTTATCTAAGGAGATGCAGGAGGCCTCAGGTATCAGTAACCCCATGGAGGAGTGGTTCACGAAGGTGTTTGGGAGATGGAAGGCACTAATTATGTCCTTGTTTATGTCAGTAGCAGTGTTTATTGCAATTGTTGTTATTTGTGGATGTTGTTGTATACCATGTATCAGATCTCTCACCCAAAGGTTGATCACAGCCGCGATTGAGAAGGGGGACGCAAAGAACCCACCACCATACACTGCCACTGATGGCGGAGGATGATGATGACATATCATCTGAAGAAGACGATTCTGTGTGAAAAACTTGTTGTTTTTGATTAATTATGCTTGCTTTGTAGGTATTGGCAGCGTCAGCGACTGATGAAGAATGAAGACGCACCACACATTAGAGCACAACCAACAGCACATGAAAGCTGATTCACTAGTTTAAAAGTAATATGCATGACACATGGGCACATTAATAGAACGGGTCGAGGTGATCTCCCACCAGGCGGGACCTGGGTCTCGGGGACGACGTCAAATCACGAGACCGTGGGAGATGAAGGGGGGCATCTCCGAATAGTCTGAAAGGTCTCGGCCCACGACTGGGGAGTGATCCAGAACCCACAAATCACATAAAAGAACACATAGACGTTGTACTAACTGACATAGTCACACTATGAATGTATACACATTTAGGGATTTTTATGATTGTCTTTCTTTTAATAAGTGCACTGGGCTAGATAGATTTTAGTATTAGACTAGAGTTAGACCAATGTTTTGGTCTAAAAGGGGGAATGTTGGAAAAAAGAAAATTAAAGGCTAATAACTTGATGTGTCAATTTAGTGTTTTTCAGGAAGACTGTGGGAAAGCAGGAGTAAGGAGGCCTCAGTGGCCTTGAGGAGAACAGAAGGGGCCTATTCAGTGCAGGATGTGTAGCAAGCAGTTTTTAGATAACCAGGCACACAGGCTGGGAGAAGAGGAGCAGGTGAATTTCCATGGAGAGCAGCCAGGATTGGGGAGTTATCGAAACTTAACAAATCGAAACTTATGGACAGGGAGTATGAAAGAAAGGACATCGCCCAGCACGAGAGGCTTTTTCGCTTGGACACTGCTGAGATCCACTTGGGTTAGGTAGATTCCTAGGCAACTAGCACCAGTGCACTGAAGAGTTTGTACCACGTATACTTCTATTATATTGCATTCAATTATATTCTATATAAATCATTTTAAAAGAACTTTTGTTGTCAAGACTTTGCTTGGACCACTCAGTCAAAAACCAGTCGGTTCATCGGGGCGGTGTTGGGGCCCGTCTGGGTCCAGAGAAGAAAATTCCCAACAATATATATATATAATAAAATTGGGCTGAGCCCAGGATCTTTACATACCCAGGCAACGCCCCTGGCAATAAGCAAGGAAATATCTTCATGCTGTAAAGCAAAATGCATTGGTTCAAAATGCATTGGTTTTGTGATAGGTTCAGAGATAATTTTAAAAATAGCCATTGCTTGCATTGTGCTTGGGGGGGCAAAGACACAATTTGGGGGGGCAATGCCCCCTCAAGCGCCGGCCCTGATCTGGAGTGTCACCAGGCATCAGGTACCCATGTTGCTAACTTTGTGCTGTATGGGTTATTAAAGGATATACCTGGACCGCCTCTGGAGAGGACTGCATGAAGCTTTTCCTCGACAGATAAAGAAGGAAGAAATTCCCCGGATACATGTTCATAGCGCACAATGCTAGAGGGTATGATTCATATCTTCTGTCATACTTTCTTGTCAAGCAAGGAATTACACCCACCATTATTGACCACGGTCAAGCTATCCACACTTTTGCAATTCATCCGTGCTTTAAATCTGATTGCATTTTCATTTTACATTTACATTTTATGGAATTTGGCAGACACACTTATCCAGAGCGACTGACATTTTTATCTCATTTTTTATACAAGTGAGCAATTGAGGGTTAAGGGCCTTGCTCAGGGGCATCTCAGTCATGGCCTCAGGTCTGGGAATTGAACCCATGACCCTCCAGTCACAAGACCAGTTCCCTAACCGCCAGGCCATGACTGCCCACTATTGCGCCTATATGCTTAATTTTACGGTATTTCGCTGCTCAGTTTTAATGTTTGTCTGAAGTTTATTGTAAGGCTCGACTACCAGCAATAATGGGGTACTGCAATGCTGCAAATGTTCAGGGCAGGGGGTTACTGTTAACTTATATTGTCCCTTTTGTGTTTACCCTATGGCCCGGAAAAGGAAATGTTCGAGTGGACGGTTTCTTTTTGGCGACTGTTATGTTCATGGCGGTTCGCTGGTGTTGCTCTGCTAAGAAATAAAGTAGTTAACTTTATAAACGTCGTGTTTATTGCGTTTAACATTGGTAGCAGAGGATAGCTGCCTCTAGTTACAAAGTTCCGCCGAAGTTTGATGAGTCAAGACTGTATGAATGTTGGAAAAATGAAATCAATGTATGGACACGTGTTACAAAATTGGACAAAAAAAGCAGGCGCTTGCCGTGGCTTTGGGGCTAGAAGGAAGAGCCCGGGAAATCGCCATGGAAATTCCAGCAGCCGACTTGGACAAGGATACCAGTATGACTACGTTGTTAGCTGGATTGGATGTGTTTTTCAGGGAGGAAAAAGATCGCACATATGAAGCGTATTCACATTTTGAGAGAATTACAAAAGACAGTTCACTGTCCATGTCTGACTATATTATTGACTTTGAGCAGCGATATAATTGTATGAAAAAGTACGGTATGACTCTACCAGACGCTGTGTTAGCATTTAAGCTCTTGGATACTGCTTGTCTTGATGTGAAAAACAGGCAACTTGCACTAACGGCGTGCAAAGACTTAACGTTCAGTGACATGAAATCGGCGCTTTAGAGGATCTTCGGAGGGAAAACGACAAGCTCACTGAACGGAATTCAAGAGAATCAGCAGGATGTAGCGTTCTTTGGAGATCAAAGTCCACAAGGACGAGGAAGACGGCACACTACACAGACAGAAGCAACCTTTAGCAGGTACGAACCCATTGGATAAATTCGGTAGGAGATTGAGATGTGCAATCTGCCAGAGCACGTGTCATTGGGTGAAAGACTGTCCTCATAAGAAAAGTGAATATGTAAAATTAACTGAAAAAGATCCAGTTGAGGAGTGTTTTTACAAAAGCCTCTATGTCTGGCTCTGAAATCTTCCTGGCTGAATCCCTGGGGTCAGCTATTATTGACACTGCTTGCACTCGTACTGTATGTGGGGAGAAGTGGCTGGAAAGCTATGTGAGAGATCTCAGCCCAAGCCAAGTGAAACAGTTGCAGAAAACGGAAATTCCTACCTGCAGGCCATTTCGATTTGGAGATGGAAACCTGGTATATTCCACCAGAAACGTGAAGCTACCTGCTGAAATAGGACAGACAAAATGCCATGTTGAAACTGAAGTGGTCAAAGCTTATATCCCTCTGCTGCTAAACAAAGCATCCCTGAAGAAAGCTGGCACCATTTTGGACATGAAAAATGACAGGGCTGTTATGTTCAGGCAACCTGTACCTCTTGAGTTCACAAGCTCTGGCCATTACTGTGTAGACATCAGAGACAAAGATGCTGCAAAGAGTGACACTGAAGTTGAAGTCCTCACCATCACTGATATGGCATCAGATACAAAAGGTGAAGCAGAAGATGAAGTCCTTACAGTAACAGAAAACATGTCCATTGATGAGAAGCACAAAGTTCTCCTGAAACTTCACAAACAGTTTGGCCATGCTTCTGCAGATCGCCTACAAAAGATCATCCAATTGTAGGTTTACCTTTGGCCTCAGAATACAACGGAACAGTAGCAGTAGACCTGCACGAGTTGGAACCAGGCTTATGGTACCTACATATAATCGACCATTTCACACATTTTAGTGCTGGAAGCATTGTGAAAACAAAGAAACCTTCTGAGATTGTTAACTCCTTCATTCACGCATAGATAAGTGTGCATGGTGCCCCCCGGAGACTGTACAGTGACAACGATGGGGAGTTCAATAATGAGGAGATGAGAGCAGTGGGGAACCGTCAGGGCCCTCTACGCCCTCTCAGAGGGCCTAAAATATTCTTAAAGCATTATATATATAATTATCCAATTTTATTTTATCTACTTACAGTTTGACATTCGACATCTAAACAATTACAAAAATATAAGCAAATAAAATATTCACCCGTGTCTATTCAATCTGTGTTGGAAGGTGAGGGGTTGAGTGGAAGCCTGTGAGCCTGTGTCTCCCCCTATCAGGACTGTGATGCCCGCTGTTCGTTTACAGAGGGCCTGGCAGTTATAATTCAGTGCAATACCAGTTTCAAATGACAGCAAAATTGACCAATCATATCTTCTCTCTTAGTGGGCGGGCTTAACTGTATGATAATTTCCGCCCGCTGTGGCGACGCTAGCTGTCGTTAGCACCATCGCTAGCTAGTTTCGATTCATCCCTTTGACGTCCTCGTGCGCGTTGTTTACATATTCCGCTTCCGAGAACCACGGAGCTGTGAACCTTATTTTGTTTGGAAACTTATTTTGCTTAAGATGTTATCTAGTACAGATATTATTGTTTATTGCGTTTTTAAAGCTGTACTGTCGTCTCAGTTTTTCTTTATTTAGTTTATTAAGAAAGGAAAAAAATAATTTCGGGGGGGAGGGGGGGGGGGGGTAGCGGGCCCAGGTTTAAAGGTCACGGTTCGCTACTGGATGAGAGACATGGCTGAAAACTTCAATATTGAGACAAGAACAACAGCAGTATACAGTCCCTGGAGCAATGGCCTGCTTGAGAGACATAATCAAACACTTACTGAAATCATCCAGAAGGTGAAACGGGAGAATGGGTGTGACTGGCACACAGTTCTTGACTGGGCCCTTATGGCCAAGAACAGTATGCTCAATGTCCATGGCTACAGCCCACATCAACTAGTCTTTGGACAGAATCCCAATCTCCCCTCGGAGATTGGGATTGATAATAGAGGTGTGCCAAAAAATCGATTAATATATCAAAAATCGATTCTCATTTACTACAATTCAGAATCGATTTTAAATGTCCAAAAATCGATTCTAAGTCGTGGTGAAGTCTCGCGTTACGTAATTACAAAATTCCGCGAGACTTTACACAGCATGTTCTGGGACACACTCATGCGCGGAAAAGGTTCAAAACACATGGAGGAAAGAGATATTCAACCTGTCCGGTCTTCATTTAAGGCAAACATATGGGTTCATTTTGGTTTTTACCGAATGCCGGGTAAGACCGAACTGGACACAATGTAGATCGTGTGCAAGGCTTGTGTAACGCGGTGAGCACGGGAGCGTTAATATAGAGAAGGGTGGACCCAAGTGCCGGCTCGCAAGATCAAGACGTCACATGTATTAGCGAGAGGGAAACGCGCACAGCGACCCAGAACGAACAAACAAAACAACACAGAAGACTCACCGCGCAAGAGAATAGAAAGCAAATCCGTGAAGGCATGGAGCAAATAGAAAAAAAAAACAATGCAGAAAATACAACGCGTGAAAAATAACACTCAACCGTAGTGAAACGGGAGGAAGAAACAAAATAACAACAGTAACTAAAAAACAGCGCGGATAAATGCAACGCAAAAACGAAACCAAGGACACCAGCAGAAGTAACTGGCAAAAAACGCTGCAGCAAAATAAAATCCTTCCCAAAAATAAAGGCAAAACGGATAGGAAGACATACAGGATTGGGAAATCTTGAGATGGGTCAGGAAGCGACGCATGAGATACTCGAATAAGTAAAGAAAGCATAACAGAGAGAGGTGGCGAGACCAGAGGCGGTCTTTGCATAGAGGCATAGCTAGGCAACTGCCTTGGGCCCCTCCAACTGCAGCCCACTGTAGGGGCCCCCTGACTAGCTGCAAACTTCCCATAGGCCTACAGCTGGTAATATGGACAATAATTCACAGATAGTGCGTTCATAAATGGTGATTTTTGTATGTTTAAAATGGAAACAAAAACAACACAATAAATTACAAAGAAATACAGATTCCGTGCACACCCCCTCTCTTTCGCCTTAAAATGGAATATTCCATCCATGCCATGTGTGCTAAATGACAGTTCCAAAACATTCGCCCCTTTCACACAATAACAAGCCATCGCATGTCTGCGCAACTCAAACGAGCACACTGCGAAATTACAGTGCATTCAGAACGCATTCTGATTGAGCAGTGCTGTGCGAACGCGCTGCTTGTGAAAGACGAAAGTGAGGTGAAATTAAGTGTACAAGTGGGTTGTGAGCGAAGCCGTGAACTTGACGAATTAGCAACATGAAGCGCCACTACCCAAGTGGCACTACAAAAAGAAAAAAGAAGGAAGAGGCAAAACTAAAAACAGATGCTCTTCCAAAACTGACAAGCTTTTTTAGTGTGTCAACACTACCAGACCCGAATGTTTTGGTAAAGGAGGAGGACAAGGAGGAGCCGCCGGGCCCGGCTGTTGATCCAACAACAGGAGAAGGAGAGGAGCTAAACGCATCAAACAACAACAAAGACGAAAATGCAGTGGAGGATGCGGTGAGTAGGCCTACTGGTGCCGTTTCTGACCACCCAGAAGAAAGTGATGTTCTTGGTGATGACCCGGTGTTGTGGCCCACAGTAGTTAGTGACAGGGAACGGTGCGAATTGGTTAAAAGAGGGCCCGTGCAGCAACAATCAGAATTCCCAAAAAATGGAAAGGGTCGGCGGTTCACAACAGCGAACTACTATATGCAGATGAAGAATGGAGAAAGGATAAGCAGAACGTGGCTAGTGTACAGCAAGGCGAAGGACGCAGGCATGTGTTTTTGTTGCCGACTTTTTGGCAAGGGAGACACACAGCTGAGCTCCACCAATGGCTTTAATCATTGGAAAAATCTCCAGGCTCACCTCAAGTACCACGAGAGGTCTACTGAACACATCAAAAATATGGATGCCTGGCACACACTGAATGCACGCCTTCAAAGTGGGACAGCTATAGATCAGAGGACACAGAATCTCATCAATGCTGAAGTAATTCAATGCAAAGAAGTTATGAAAAGGTTGCTTGCTATCGTTTGCCATCTAGCTGAGCATAATCTGGCCTTTAGAGAGCACAGGGAGAAGTTGTATGAGCATAGGAATGGAAATTTCCTAGGGCAAGTACAGTTAATGGCCAAATTTGACCCTGTGATGAAGGAGCATCTCTGGAAAATTAAAGAGAAACAGATTGCTGATACCTACCTGAGCAAATGCATACAGAATGAATTAATATGCCTTGTCGCCCAGTGCACCACTGATGCTATAGTGGAGCGTGTGAGGAGGGCCAAATACTATGCAGTCATCATGGACTGCACTCCAGATGTAAGCCACAATGAGCAGCTATCAGTGCTGCTGCGAATTGTCAACTGTGAGCTCACAAATGGCGTTTCTATCCATGAGCACTTCATGGGATTTCTTGTGGCAGATGACACCACAGGCCAAGGTCTTCTGCAGCTGTTTCTGGGACACCTGGAAAGATTGGGGTTGGACCTCTCCAACTGCCGAGGCCAATCTTACGATAATGGCAGCAATATGCAAGGCAAAACACAGGGTGTCCAGGCGAGGATGCTGGAACTCAACCCCAAAGCACTGTGTGTGCCATGTGGCAGCCACACATTAAACCTGGTGGTGGGGGATGCTGCAAAGTCCTCAACCATTTCTCTGGGATTCTTTGGCACACTACAAAGGCTGTACAATTTGTTTAGTAGCTCTGTTCAGCGTTGGACCATCCTTCAGGAGCATGTGAAAGATTTGTCAGTCAAGGCCTTGTCCGCTACAAGGTGGGAGTGCCGTGTGGATGCTGTCAGGGCTGTGCGCTACCAACTTCCTCAGATTGTTGATGCATTGACAGCTGTGCAGAAGCATGCAACATTGAAGAAGGATCCAGAATGTGCCTCCACTGCTGACAGCCTCAAGGAGAACATAATGAAGTGGTCATTCATGGTGAGCACCTTTGTTTGGTACGACGTGTTATACCACATAAACCGTGTCAGTAAGATCTTGCAGAGCCCCAGTGTGTCTATTGAGACACTAAGGAGAGAGGTCATGGCAGTGTCAGACTATCTGGAAGAATATAGGGAGTGTGGCTTTAATTCAGCACAAATAGATGCCAGGGAAGTGGCAGAGAAGATGGAGGTGGAGATGAGCTGGCCTGTTGTGCGACAGAGAAAAAGGAAGAGGCAGTTTGATTATGAGGGAAGAGATGAGGACATGTCTACTCCAGAGGATCTCTTTAAAAGAGAGTTTTTTCTCCATCTTGTTGATACAGCCAGTGCAACTTTAAGAGAACGATTCTCTAACATGCAGGTCTTCTTTGACCTTTATGGGTTCCTTTACTCATCTGACCTATTGAGAAGCACCATTCAGAGAGGGAAGCTTGATGATTGCTGCAGACAACTGGAGGAAGCAATAGGAGATGTGGATGCAGAGGACCTGAAGATGGAGCTCAAAGGAGCTGTCCGGTCCTTCCCTCCACACATCACATCTCCACTTCAAATGTTAGACTACATTTACAAGGAGAATGTCTTAGACATTTATCCAAATGTCAGCATAGCCCTAAGACATATCCTTACTCTTCCTGTCACTGTTGCTTCAGGTGAGAGAAGCTTTTCTACCTTGAAACGCCTGAAAACATACATGCGATCTACAATGGCCCATGACAGGCTGTCTGCCCTTGCAACCATCTCAATTGAGCATGAGGTCCAACAATCCCTTGATATGGATGCAGTTATAAGCAGGTTTGCAGAGGCCAAAGTGAGAAAGCTCAAATTTGTTTGAGAAGAAACTGCCACCTGTTCAGTGTTCATAAGAAGAGAAATAAACAGGAAAAAAGAAGCAGGAAGATAGTGACAGTAAGGCCAGACACATGGACATTCCAGGGAGAGAGAGCAGAAGAAGAGGTATAGAAACAGAGAGAGAGAGAGAAGGAAGAGAGAGAGGAGGACAGCACAGATACAGGGACAAGAAGTGAAGTAATGATTTTGCAGTGCATTCCTGTGACTACTTGAGCCCTGCTTGATAATTAATCATTTAATCATTATCATCTCAAGCAAATTGAATGGTTGTGCATACTGTGTATCATATTACAAAAAAGTGTTAACTGTAATGTGTTTGCATTTATTTTTCTGTTCTAGATCTCTACAGATGGTACACATCCCCGACCCTGATGCATGAAAACCGGTGCCACACACACACACACACACACACACACACACACACACACACACACACACAGTTACACTCTTCATTACTCACTCAGACCTCTCTCTCCTCATTAAGTTCAGTTACAATTCTAGATAAAAAATACTGACTCACTCACACAAACGCTCTCAGTCACACTGCTTTACTTTTTTTTTTGGCCTTCGGACGTATATTTTATTTAAAGATATGTTTATTGATTGCACATATAAAAAGTACAATTAGCATTGAAAGCTTAAGTTTCCTTTTTTAACTATTTAAAAAAATAAATATTTTCCATTTTGACATACAATGGTGTTATATCTGAAACTTATTTCTCGCATATTAATGTTGATGGGCCCCCTAGCTAAATTCGCCTTGAGCCCCCAAATTGCTAAGTCCGCCACTGGGCGAGACACCATTAAACGATAAGCAATCGCAGAGACTGGCTGAGAACGTACGGTTAACGGTTACGTCGGTTTAGTCTGGGACTGACTCTGGTGCCCCTAGCGACGGCTGGGGGAACTGCATCCAAGCCAGCCCTGACAGCTCGCAAAATGAAGCTCAAGAATTTTGGTAACAACAAAAACCATTTTATTTTACCAAAGCACTTAATTTTTGTTAATTAAATGTGAAAGACACTTAATTTTCTGTATTTGTTGTTCTGTCTTGCAAAGCAGACTGTAGTAGATCATACAGATTTTATAGACTGAAGCAGACATTTTTATAAATCAAATCGTTTTTTGAATCGAAAATCGATTTTTGAATTGAATTGTGGCCCCCAAAATCGGAATCGAATCGTGAGATAGTAAACGATTCCCACCCCTAATTGATAACATAATTGATAAGTTACCTGCACTAGAGGGTACCACTGTAAGTGCAAGGGTAGGAGAACACATATCAGCTTCGCATGCTTCTAGGAAAGTATCCACTGAAGCTGAATGCTCAGAAAGAATTAGGAGGGCACTTCGGAAGCAGCTTAGGCCTACAGATGACAAATATGTGACAGGTGACACAGTATATTACAAACGAGCCAACTGCACTGAGTGGAAGGGACCAGGAGTGGTTATTGGTCAGGATGGAGTTCTTCCGGTTGATCAACTTCAACTTCCGGTTGATGTGAACGCAGGCGCGTTTGGCTGCCGCTACTCTCCGGTGTTTGTTTCTGTTTTGTCGATTTTTTTCGAATTTTCTCGGATAAAATTCCAGTTCCAGTAATGAATAGTTTATTGCAGACTATTCTATTCTATTTTTTGTGCTACTTCATTGGACTGGAGCCTCACCTGCCGATCTCCTCGCTGTGTTTACCCGGTCAGCTGCTTGGTGAATGGGGTAAGCTGCGACGCTCCTACATTTGTGATAATTCCCGTTACGGATCAGCGGATTGGACCTTGTATCCCGATCTTTTAATCCTGGAGATTAACTCCTGCACAGACTGTGAGATGGTCCAATACTCACCATCGGATTTTTGGCGCATGAACTCAGTGGGCCGGCTTCCCTCGCGCATTTATGCACGCTGTGTTGACTTGGGGATAGCCCGACGCCCACGTTACATACATCGGGGATCGCGTCGCAATCTGTGCATCTCCAGTCTTACAACTGGTGGCGATTGTATTCCATCGATTTGGAGTCATCGACCTGAAAGATTGTACAGCCGAAACAGGGGGGCTAACTTCAGTAACCTCCTTCAACTGCAATACTCATCTGTGACCAGACCTTCATCAACCGATCCTCCAACAATGCCTTCAAGTTCTGCGCCAGTTAAAATAGCGCTATTTAATGCCAGATCACTGGTGAACAAGACTTTTCTAATGAATGACTTTTTCACATCACACAATCTGGATTTCCTCTTCATAACAGAGACATGGCTTACAGCTGGTGATCTGAGCCCTCTTGTCGAACTGTCCCCTGGTGATTGTAATTTCTTGAATACACCTAGGGTCACTGGCCGTGGAGGAGGACTAGCAACTGTTTTTAGAAACCGTTTTAAATGCCGGTTGTTGACTGTGAAGGAATACTCCAGTTTTGAGGTTCAGCTGTGTGTGGTGGAATTTCCATGTCCTGTATTTTGTGCTCTTGTGTATCGGCCTCCTAAATTCAATAAGGACTTTCTCCAAGATTTCTCTGACTTTTTAACAGCTACTCTTCCTAGTTCTGATAAGGTTTTGATTCTTGGTGATTTTAACATTCATGTCTGTTGCCCTACTAAGTCTTTAGTAGGAGAATTTCTCCAGCTAGTTGATTCATTCAACCTCACTCAGTCTGTTTTAGGCTCCACACATGATCGCGGACACACATTAGATCTTGTTTTGTCATCAGGATTTTCTGTGTGTGATGTTGAGATAGCTGATGTCTGCTTGTCTGACCACAGACCTATTTTATTTGATATTAACATCCCTCGGTCTAACCCGAAGCATAAAATATCTAGAACTTTTTCTCGGGTTATAACCCAACAAACAATTAATCAGTTTTCAGTCCATTACGCTACTGTAGCTAGTGATATTGAACATCCCATAGGACATATTAGCACAAATGACTGGCTTAACCTTTTTAATGATACATGCAAGAATATCATAAACACAATCGCTCCTCTTAAGCCCAAAAAACCCAGACTGTCAACCCAGCCATGGCTTAATAATGATACCCGAGCGCTCCGACAACAGTGTCGTAAGGCTGAGCGAAAATGGAAAAAAGACAAACTCCAAGTCTCTTACCAGATTCTTGGAGAGTGTCTTGCCAAATATCAGTGCTCGGTTAAAGCATCTAGAGCAAAGTATTTCGCGGATATAATTGCCAAAAACTCTCACAGTCCAAGGGCTTTGTTCAAAACAATAAATACTGTCATACACCCTTCGGCCTTGGTTATTTCTGAGGCCACTACTGAGTCCTGTGAAGACTTTTGCCAATTCTTCATGGATAAAATAGACAGTATAAGAGCAAAAATTACACCTGCCCATTATGATTCATCAGAGTCACCGGTTATTACTGTTGCTTTTACTCAGTTTGATCCCGTGTCTTTGTCAAACTTAACTGACCTCATTTTGCACATGAAACCCACCACTTGCTCCTCGGATTTACTTCCCACAAAATTTCTCCGAGATGTGTTGCAGTCCGTTGGTCCTAGTATTTTATCTATTATAAATGGCAGTCTCATTAATGGTACTGTCCCATCTTATTTTAAACATGCAACTATTGAGCCTCTCTTGAAAAGACCAGGACTAGACATGACAGATCTAAATAACTTTAGACCGATTTCAAAATTACCTTTTCTGTCTAAAGTCCTGGAGAAAGTTGTACTTGCTCAACTCTCTAGGTTCTTATGTGCAAACTCTATTACGGATAAGTTCCAGTCCGGTTTTAAACCACACCATAGCACTGAAACGGCCCTCCTAAAAGTATCCAATGATTTGCTTTTAACAGTGGATTCAGGAAAATGTGCTGTCTTAGTTCTCTTAGACCTTACTGCAGCCTTTGACACTGTCAATCATGCTATCCTGTTGGACCGTCTAAATTACCATGTTGGCATCCAGGGTTCTGCGCTGAAGTGGTTTGAATCTTATCTGAAGAACAGATCCTTCTGTGTTAAGATGGGAAATAAATTTTCCACAACTGCGGCCATTACCTGTGGAGTCCCTCAAGGATCCATTTTAGGTCCCATTCTGTTTACTCTATACATGCTCCCACTTGGCTCAATCTGTCAGAAGTACAATGTTTCTTATCATTGTTACGCTGACGATACACAGATTTATCTTCCACTTAGACCAGGAGATGATGGTTCAATCAACCTCCTCACAAACTGTCTGCAAGACATAAATTGCTGGATGTCCAACAACTTTCTACAGTTAAATCAAAATAAAACTGACATCATCATTTTCGGAAACCCTGATCAAACCAGCACTGTAGCAAAAGCTCTGGGATCGTTATCTTTAAATGTTCATATGCATGCTAAAAATCTTGGAATCAATTTTGATTCCACCCTCACATTTGCGAAACAAATTAGTAGCGTTGTGCGTGCTGGTTTTTACCACCTCAGGAACATAGCAAAACTTAAACACATTTTATGCACCAAGGACTTGGAAACGGTCATTCATGCATTTGTCTCCTCTCGCATTGACTATTGCAACTCGCTGTACTTCGGTGTGTGTCAGTCCAGCCTGGCTCGCCTGCAGCTGGTTCAAAATGCTGCTGCCAGGCTACTGACAGGTACGAAGAAAAGGGAGAGCATTACTCCTGTACTTGCCTCCCTCCATTGGTTACCTGTGAGATACCGTATTGAATTTAAGATGCTACTGTTTGTTTTTAAGGCGCTACATGGCTTAGCTCCGAGCTACATCTCTGAGATGCTGTGTTTTTATTCCTCCACTCGGTCGCTGCGCTCCTCAAATCAGCTGTTGTTAACCGTCCCACGATCTCGGCTGAAGTTTAAGGGTGATCGGGCATTCTCAGTTGCTGCCCCCAAACTCTGGAACAGTCTTCCATTCTGCATCAAATCCTCTCAGACGCTTGAGGCTTTTAAAACAAATCTAAAAACTCATTTATTTACCCAGGCATTTGGATCCATTTAGAGTCTGTGTTTCGGTCTGTTTTGCTGGTTTTATTATGTTTTGTGACTTATTATTCTTAATTAATTTTATTATTTTATTATTTTAACTTTTTATCCTTTGTACAGCACTTTGGTTGACACTTGATGTCTTTTAAATGTGCTTTATAAATAAACTTGACTTGACTTGACTTGAGTTGTTGTATTTGTAAGACAATGGGGGTATTCTTGTTAGGGTACATCACTCCAGGCTTTGTAAGTTGAATTCACAGGACAAGCAAACTGGACAAGATGAAACTAACAAAAACACAGAAAGTGAGGGAGACATGACACACACTGCACTAGATAGCTCAGACAGTATCAGGATACCGACGATGAACAGGAGACTATGAGTGGCAGGGAAGTGAATACAGGAGATGTGTTGCAACCACTCCTGACACAAACTGGAACCACTTGTCTACTCTATTAATCTTTCTTTGGTCTGTGGGGTTGTGCCTGACATGAATTTCCAGAGTCGTACCGGTATATAAGTCAGGGGACAAAAATGATCTTTCCAATTATCAACCTATATCAATATTACCTGCACTGTCTAAAGTGTTGGAGAGGGTTGTATATAGCAGACTAAATAATTTCTTGGAAAAATACAAAATTTTGACTCCTTCACAATATGGCTTTAGGAAAAAGAGTACCACTGCTATGGCAATTCTGGATCTTCTAGAAAAAATTAACGAAGCAATTGAAAAAGGCGAGTGTGGTATTGGAGTTTTCCTTGACCTGTCGAAGGCATTTGACACCATTGATTTTGAAATTTTATTACATAAATTACAATATTATGGTATTAGAGGGACAACTTTAAGTTGGTTTAAAAGTTATTTGTATGGGAGGCATCAATATGTTGCTATTCTATCAAATAATGCAATGTGGTGTTCCCCAGGGATCTATTTTAGGGCCACTTCTTTTCATTTTATATATAAATGATTTTCCACTTTCCTCCAATATTCTACATAACATACTGTTTGCAGATGACACAAATTTATTTATATCCCACAAAAATACAAATATCTTGGAAAATGTTCTAAATGATTAATTAAAGTTGATACATGGCTAAAAAGTAATAAATTATATTTAAACATAAAAAAGACAAATTTTAGCAGCTTTCGTTCACCTAGAAATCGAAGTAATATTGAACAAGTGAAAATAGAAATTAATGGTATCTCTATTGTGAGAGTGGCATCTACTAGATTCCTGGGGGTTCACATAGATGAGTTCGTAAACTTCAGGAGCCATATTGATGAATTAATAAAGAAATTATCAAAATATGTTGGATTATTTCTCAAATTGAGGCATTTCTTACCTGGAAAAGCACTCTTAATATTATATCGGACCTTATTTGAACCTCATCTGAATTATTGTAATATTATTTGGAGTAATACCTTTCCCAGCCATCTGAGGAAACTTCTCATTTTACAGAAGAAAATTATTCGTGTCATTTCTTGGTCCGGATTTGATACACCCTCTGAACCACTTTTCTATCGATTGGGTCTTCTGAAAATTACGGAACTCAATATTCTGCATAATGCTTGTACCATGTACTCTGTTGTAAATAAGCTCAATGATAGACTTTGTTATTGTTACGTGCCAAGATCTGGTATGCCCTTCTGGTAAGGGTTGTTTGCTTTGCATGCATGACTCTTATTTTGCAGGCTTGCCTGAGTGGAGGCGGGGCTTACAATCAGGACTAATGGATAAAAGCAGACGAAGACCAGGAGAGCAGGAGGAGAGCCATGCTGCTGTGTTTTTGTTTGATTTTATGCACACGACCTTCGTTTGTTAGTCTCTTTCCTTGGTTTTGTAGCATTGAGAAGAGGTGATTGATTGTTACTCTTTTGTCTGCTCTGGGCTGGGCAAGAGTAGATGAGTGCACTCCTACATTTAACATCACGTAGTTGAACTCTTGTCTAGACACCTCAGGTAAGCGGCGGTGATGTGTTTATTGTATGTGTATAGCAGGTTAGTGTAGAGTGGTTTTGTATGTTGTATGTGATGGGTTGTTGGGAGATAAGGTTTAGTATAGGTGTTTTGTTTGGTTTGGTTTATTTCATCACCGCTCCTAGCCCATTGCCCAGGGCTGAAGGGTTGTGTATTGCGCTTTGAGCTGTTACTTGCATACGTGCAATACACTGAGTCTTGATCCCTCCAACCTTGGCTTCCGTGTCTTACTATTCTTATGTGGGTTCTCTGGCCAGCACAACACAGAACATAGTAACAGCATATGTGCGACCCCTGAGTTCACCTTTGTGGCGTCCCGGGTCGTAACAAGTGGGGGCTCGTCCGGGATTGTTTTGTGCTGTTGTAAGAGCTTACAGTGTGTATGAGACGGGTGTGGTGAGGTGTATTAGTACTGCACATGGCTGCCTTTGACATACAGGCGTTTTTGAGTTGTCCCTCAGTCGAGTGTTTGGACACATGTAAAAAGGATCAGTTGTTGGAAATAGCTGAGGCTGTGGGTCTGTCTTTGTCTCGTCAATTGTTAAAATCCGAGATAAAACGAAATGTTATCGAACACCTGACGGGGTTACGGCTGTTGGGTCAGCAGGTGCTTGCGCCTGGTGACGTCACGGGGGCGGAACCTCCGGTTCTGGCGAAGAGCGAGGAAAAATTGGTGAGTAGCGAGGTTCAAGGCAGCAAAGCCACGCTACCACGGTTTGACCCGCTTTCGCCTTACACGGGAACGGGTTCTCGAGAGGATGCGCGTGTGCGTGTGCGGGTGGCGCGATTAGAGATGGAGCGACAAGAACGCGCTCAGCAGAGACAGGCAGACTTTGACTTACGCATCGCTGTTCGGCGTTTGGAGTTGGAGGTGGACAGGGAGGTCCGTTTGCGTGAACTACAGCTGAAAGCAGACAACGCCTCAGCAGTGGAAGTTCCTGTCCGGAGTCATGATCCTAGTGTGGTGTTTCCCTCGACGCCTGTTTCTGCGTCTCGGGACTGTTCGGATTTCCAGGTAACGAAACATATAGCGTTGGTGCCGTCGTTTCGTGAGGCAGAAGTGGATACCTACTTCTCCCTGTTTGAACGTATAGCTACGTCACTTAGTTGGCCGAAGGGTTTGTGGACGCTCTTGTTGCAAAGCAAGCTGGTTGGGAAGGCTCAAGAAGTGTATTCAGCCTTATCCTTACAGGAAAGTATGGACTACGATGTGGTTAAGACGGCCATTCTGCGTGCATACGAGTTAGTCCCTGAGGCGTATCGACAACAATTTAGGTCCTGTAGGAAATCAGACTCCCAGACTTATGTGGAGTTCGCTAGGGAGAAAGCCCAGTTGTTTGCGAAATGGTTGGTGGCTAGCCACGTGAGCAGTTTGGATTCGTTACGAGAACTTATATTGTTGGAAGAGTTTAAAGATTGTCTTCCTGCACCAGTGGTAGTGCATTTAAACGAGTGTAAAGCCACTACGGTAAATCACGCTGCTGTGTTGGCGGATGAGTTTGTACTGACACATCGGCCTCTGTTTGTGCCGCGGTCTACCATGAGACCTGTACCTGTGGAGCAGAGGCCCAAACCAGATCCACATAAACGGGTGAATAGTGCGGGTCCTGCTGCTCATGTTGAATGTTATTACTGTCACAAACAGGGCCATGTGGTAGCTGATTGTCCGGTTTTGAAGCGGAAACATGAGCGTCAAGAGAAGTTACACGTCAAATCTGTGGGAGTGTTGTCAACCTCCGAAGACGCACCTCAGAGTGGGGGCTGTTACAAACCATTTCTGTCTTCAGGCACGTTGTCGGTAGGTGAGGGAGATCAATCTGCAAACGAGGTCGTAATTTTGCGTGATACGGGAGCGTCCTTGTCATTGGTACGCGAAAGTGTTTTGCCCTTGTCTGACCAGACATTTACTGGAACTTATGCCCTTTGTCAGGGCTTGGATTTGTCATATGTCCAGATACCGTTGCACTATGTGTATTTGCGATCAGGTTTGGTTACAGGCAGAATTAAAGTTGGTGTTCGTTCGGTGTTGCCTCTCAAAGGCGTGGATGTTTTGCTTGGGAATGACGTGGCTGGCGGCAATGTAGTGCCGACGATTGAAGTGGGAGAGGAATGTGACAGCTGCCAATCAGACGGTCTCGCCGTCCGTCACCCCGACGTGTTTGCTGCGTGTGTGGGTACGCGGTCACAGGAGCGGAAGAAACAACAAGAGGGGAATGTCGCTCTTGCGGACTCTTTTATGGCGCAGCTGGACGTCGGGGATGATTCGAAAACCAAACGGTTGACGGATATGGTTATGGGATTCTCAGGTGAGCGACACGTGACAAGAGATCAGTTGATTGAGGCACAGAGAACTGACAAAAGTTTGCAAGCGTGTTATGACGCGGTTCGAGTGTGTTCCATGTCGGGACGAAGAGGTGCCCAATATTTTCTGGAAGATGGTATGTTGGTGCGTAAGTGGACGGCCCAGGGAACTGCTTACGAGGCCATAGTACAGATTGTTGTTCCGCTGGTTTTTCGGCGCTTGGTATTACAGACAGCGCACGATGTTCCTTGGTCCGGTCATATGGGCATTCGGAAGACTTATCATCGGGTCCTTCAGAATTTCTTTTGGCCTGGTTTGAAGGCTGATGTGAAGGAGTATTGCTCTAGTTGTGAAACATGTCAGAAGGTGGGAAAACCGAACCAGGTGATTCCCCCTGTACCTCTACGCCCTATTCCTGTTGTGGGGGAGCCTTTCGACACAATATTAATGGACTGTGTTGGGCCTTTGCCTAAAACAAAGGCCGGCAATCAATATCTGTTAACAATTATGTGTATGTCAACTCGATTCCCAGAAGCGATTCCGTTGAGACGTATAACAGCTGTGACTGTGCTTAAAGCCTTCACGAAGTTTTTTACCACGTTCGGTCTTCCGCGGGTTATCCAGACCGATCAGGGAACCAACTTCATGTCTAGAATCTTCCAGAAAGTGATTCGGGATCTGGGTATCCAGCATAGGACATCCAGCCCTTACCATCCTCAGTCACAAGGGGCTTTGGAGCGATTCCACCAGTCACTGAAAACTATGCTAAAAGCCTACTGTCTGAACAGCGGAAAAGACTGGGATGAGGGTGTACCGTTCGTGCTTTTCGCGTCTCGAGAGGCAGTACAAGAGTCATTACGGTTTAGTCCGGCACAATTGGTGTTCGGACACGTTGTTAGGGGTCCCTTGAAACTGTTGCGTGATGCTTTGTCATCAACGCCGAGTGCACCGATGAATGTGTTGGATTACGCCAGCACGTTCCGTGAAAGGTGGCATAAAGCCTGTAAGTTTGCGGCGGACATGTTAACTAAGTCTCAGTTGGCTATGAAGTCCCGGTATGACATGAAAGCTGTGTCACGAGAATTTACAGCTGGAATGCAAGTACTAGTGTTACTACCTGTTAAGGGTGCGAGTTTGTCCTCCCGTTTTATGGGTCCCTATCAGATAAAGAAGCGATTGAGTGAGACAGACTATTTAATAGACATGCCTGATAGAAAACGGCGGTTTCGCGTTTGTCACATCAATATGCTTAAGCCGTTTCGTGGAGCGGTAGCGGAACCGGTTGTGATCCCCAAAACACCCGAGGTGGTGAAGGACGTAGCCGTGGTGGCTACTGTCGAGAGGGACCACGAAGAGTTGTTGTTGGACGCAGACACATCGACAACCAATATCGGTGTGCGTCTTGTTAATTCGCGGCTGTTACAAGCTCTGGAGCAAGGGAAAACGTCTATGTTGCATGATCTCACGGAAGAACAGAGAGCCGAATTAATAGCGGCAATTAAGGACTTTACTATCGTCTTTGGTGACGTGCCTACGCGTACTGCAGAGTTGGCGCATGACATCAAGGTGACGCGGGAGATCCCGCTTAAGCAACATCCATATAGGGTGAACGCCCAGAAAAGAGAAGTACTCCGCAATGAGGTGTCATATTTACTGGAGCATGGATTAGCTATCCATAGCAAAAGCCCTTGGAGTTCTCCGTGTGTGCTGGTTCCGAAGCCTGACGGCAGCTTTAGGTTATGCACGGATTACAGGCGTTTAAATGCCATAACAGTGACTGATTCCTTTCCGTTGCCACGCATAGACGATTGTGTGGACGCTATAGGAGATGCTCGTTTTGTGACCAAGCTGGACTTGCTGAAGGGGTACTGGCAAGTGCCGCTGACCCCTAGAGCATCTGAGTTATCCGCGTTTGTTACGCCGGATGCGTTCTTACAGTACACCGTGATGCCTTTTGGCCTAAAGAACGCTCCGGCTACATTCCAGAGACTCGTAAACGGAGTTTTTGCTAATCTACCGGGGTGCACAGCCTACCTAGATGATGTGGTTGTGTATTCCTGGGATTGGATCAGCCACGTACAGTTGCTGCGAGAAGTATTCGCAAGGTTGGCACGTGCCTCCTTAACAGTAAATCTGGCGAAGTGTGATTTTGCGCGGGCAACCGTTACTTACTTAGGTTTGCAAGTCGGCCACGGTCATGTGTGTCCACTTGCTCAGAAAGTAAAGGCGATTCTGGACTTTCCTCGTCCTACTACCCGCCGGGAACTGCGGCGATTCTTAGGCATGATGGGATATTACAGGGGATTCTGCAAGAACTTTTCCACCGTTGCTGAGCCATTGACGGCTTTGTTAAGTCCTAAAGCGACGTTCCGATGGCCTCCTGATGCTCAGGCGGCGTTTAACAGTGTGAAAAGTCTGTTATGTTCTGCTCCTGTTCTGAAGGCTCCCGATTTCGCGAAACCGTTTAAGTTAGAGGTTGACGCCAGTGGAGTGGGAGCAGGAGCTGTCCTCCTACAGGAAGACAAGGGACTTGACCATCCCGTTTGTTATTATTCCCATAAGTTTAGTGAGTGTCAGACTCGGTACTCTACTATTGAGCGGGAAGCACTAGCTCTGTTGTTAGCCCTCAGGCATTTTGAGGTTTATGTGGGTTCCAGTACGTCACCGGTGGTGGTGTACACGGACCATAACCCTTTGGTGTTCCTCTCCAGGATGTATAACCAGAACCAACGATTGATGAGGTGGTTTTTAATTATGCAGGAATACAACCTTGAGATGAGACACAAGAAGGGCGCGGACAACAAAGTAGCTGATGCCTTGTCACGATGAGGCTGTGAGACGTTCTGTAACACTCCCTCTGTTTGTGCTTTGTTTCTCTTTTCTTGTTCGTGTTTTCTTTTTTAGGGGGGGCGTGTTACGTGCCAAGATCTGGTATGCCCTTCTGGTAAGGGTTGTTTGCTTTGCATGCATGACTCTTATTTTGCAGGCTTGCCTGAGTGGAGGCGGGGCTTACAATCAGGACTAATGGATAAAAGCAGACGAAGACCAGGAGAGCAGGAGGAGAGCCATGCTGCTGTGTTTTTGTTTGATTTTATGCACACGACCTTCGTTTGTTAGTCTCTTTCCTTGGTTTTGTAGCATTGAGAAGAGGCGATTGATTGTTACTCTTTTGTCTGCTCTGGGCTGGGCAAGAGTAGATGAGTGCACTCCTACATTTAACATCACGTAGTTGAACTCTTGTCTAGACACCTCAGGTAAGCGGCGGTGATGTGTTTATTGTATGTGTATAGCAGGTTAGTGTAGAGTGGTTTTGTATGTTGTATGTGATGGGTTGTTGGGAGTTCACCTTTGTGGCGTCCCGGGTCGTAACAGTTATCTAATTCCAATATGTTTCTCCTCTCATACTTATCAGACTAGGAAAAAGCATTATATAACAGGAAAAAAACGCAAACTCAAATGTACTAGTCTTGGCATAGTCTGTAAAGGACCACAGGTATGGAATGATACGGATATAGACTTACAAATGTCTCAATCCTTGCAGATTTTTAAAACAAGATTAAGGAGGAAATTGTTGTTGAAATATTGCTCAAAACATGAACTAATCTAATTACTATTATTATTTCTCTTTATTATTTTCTTTATTATTTTAAACATTTATACCAGAATATATGACTGGAAGAGAAAAGACCATATGTATTCTAACTAGAACTAGGTTTGGGTTGGGGAAAAATTGTGATCGTTATGTGTTTGTTTATTGTTTGTTGTTATTGTTATTATTATTATTATTATTTTATGTATATGTATAAGTATGAAAAATGTGTTTATGTGTGTATATATGTGTATATGGAGAATGGACTACGTGTTACCTATTCTATGTATGGTCCCCACTTAAAAGCTCTCTAGCTTCCTAGGGTGTACCTTTTCACATAACCAAATGAATTATAAGAAAAAATGTTTTAAACTGTGCTCAAATAAATGTGAATAAATAAATAAATGAAATGAATGAACTAATGTGATAGACACAAACACAGCACACATGCCCTGTGGCCCCTCTGCAGATGTAAAGTTAAAAACAAGTCAAACTGTAACATTTGTGGGCAGAGATGATGGTATTCAGCATACAGCCAGGGTTTTAGGCAAAGCAGGAAAAGCCACAGGAAAGTACAAAAACTGGTATAATGTACAACATCTTGAACCTGATGGCAGTGTGGGACAAAAGGAGTCAGTTGATATGTCACATGTTGGTAGTCTTAACATTGAGTCAGATGACAGGGACAGTGATGTGTTCATAACAAAAGACATTTCATTTGATGCAGCAAAACAAGAAGAGATAAAGAATTGGCAGGATAATTATGTATTTGTGGAGGTTGAAAATGCAGGCCAAAAATGTGTCTCCACCAGATGGGTCTGTACTCTAAAAGAAACTCTCAAGGGTATTGTGCCTAAAGCACGACTTGTAGCCAGAGGTTTTGAAGAGCGTAATAGGCAAGAGTTACAGAAGGATTCTCCAACCTGCACTCTAAAAAGTAAAACGGTAATGTACTTAATTTTTTTGGTGAAACATTTTTACACTTGAAAAAATTGAGTAAATTTTAAAGCTGTGAAATCATTTACATATACTATTTGAGTTGAGTAAAAGTAAGTAAAAAATTAAGTAGATATGAGTAATCACATTAAGCTCTACAGAATAAAATAGTGACTGAAAAGAAATAGAATCCTTACTCAAAACTATTTAAAACAATTGAGTAGATCTAATTGAAGTGTTAGGTAAAAATAATTATAAAAAAAATGCAACATGCACTAAATGTATTTAATTTAATGCTACTCATACTGAACTTATTAGTTACCAAATTTTACTTGATTTTAACTGTATTTACCTTTTCCTCCTGACATTAATTTAAAGAAATCAAATGTAAATAAAGCACATGTTCACACATTAATATTTTAAACATTTATTCCATCAGCATGTCAGTGGAACACATGGAATTAAATTCAACCTATTTTTCTGTATGGAATATGTAGCAAACTCTAGTGAGCTGATTTTAACTTTGCCATCTCAAACAATACACCAACAAAAATGTGTCACGTTGAGGACCCCGGCCCCTCCCTTTTGGGCGTGTGTAAACGTTGTCCACGTGCTTTGTCTGCGTCTGCGGAACTCTGTGGTGAAGGCTATGTTGTGTGAATAATGTGTCTCACCTGTGAATCGTCTCGTAATCACATGGGGCTAATGTGGTCTGTCTATTTAATGTGCGCTCGCGCAGTGTCCTGTGCTCGTCGTTGTCTAGAGTTTACACGTTGTGTTTGTGTGAGTGTTCTCCGTTGCGCAAATAAGCGCTATTCGTAAATAAACTCAAAAGTGACATCAGTCAAGAAGGATTCTGTGTCTCGTCTTTCGCCGACCCACAAACGTCACTTAACGACGAGCCGTGTGAGACACCATGCCGGGCTACGCCACCCGACCGAAGAGGGGCAATCGAGCCAGCAAGCGGCGCCATCGCGCCTCTTCTCCTGGCCAGCGCTGCCAAGCCACCGCCAACCCCGAGCTCATGGAGCAGGACCCGCTATGCGCCTATATGCTGCGCATGGCTCGGGAATCCTCCGTCCCCGAGATAGCGGACAACTTCCTCGAGCAGGCACGGCGGATATGGCGAGAGTGACATCCCTCTCCTTCCCGCGAACCCTCGCCTCTGAGGATGGGTGCGTTCGTGCTTTGCTCGACGGAGAGCACTCCAGAGAGCGAGTTTGGGGAGGAGGATTCACCAAGCGAGGGGGAGGAGGAAGAGGACTATCCTCCGTCTGAGGACTCCACCTCCACTGTGGACTACGGTGGGAGGGAGGAGGAAGAGGGCTACCCTCCGTCTCTAGGCGAAGCCTCCACCGTCGACTACGGTGGGGAGGGGGAGGAAGCCTACCCTCCGTCGCTAGACGATGTCTCCACCGTCGACTACGGTGAAGAGGAGGAGGAGGAGGAGTCCGAGGAAGAGGACTACCTCCCTCCGCCCATAGTTCCCTCTCCCCCCGTCGAGGAGGGCGAGGAGCAAGAGTTTGACGAGGAGGAGTACCCCTCCCCATCGGAGTGCTCCGCATGCCCCGAGGAAGACGGTGGGGAGGAGGAGGAGAATGGGGAGTACCCTCCGTCCGAGGGCTCCTACACGGAGGAGGAGGAGAGCCCTTCCCCCTCGGAACTGTCCGCCGGGACGGTGAAGAGGAGGAGTCCAGAGGCGGGTTCGTCCCCCGAGCTCTCCCCAGCCAGCGACATGGACTGTTCCCGGGGTGGCAGCTCGGGACAGCCCATGAGCTGGAGCCGTGGCAGTGACGAGGAGATGGAAGCGGAGGAGGCCACTCCCACTGCCAGGTCCGGAGGGAGATCCACGGGCGAGGAGGGTTTCCCGTACGGCCCACCGAGGGGTGGGACCAACCGCGCTGCACCTGGCGCGTCGGCCAACCGCGCTGCACCAGGCGCGTCCGCCAGCCGCGCTGCGCCCGGTGGAGGGTTTGCAGCAAGGGCAGGAGGAGCACCGCCCACCGCAGCGCCTGCAGCACCAGTGGCTCCCGATCTCACTCCCCTCATCGCTCTCCTTCTGGCGCGCAGCCTGGCGCCTGTTTCATGTGTGTGTGTGCCTGTGTTCGTAAGTCTACCCGTATGTGTACCTAACCCCCTCTTCCCGTTTGTGTCTATGTGTGTAAGCGTGCCTGTTTGTGTTTTTGTAACTGTGCCGTTGTCTAACGTCTTTTCCCCTGTGTTCCCAGGGAGGGTGTTCTAGGCGGTCCGTGGCGGACGCTTCCCCGAGGGCGGTCACCTCCCAGACGCAGGACTGAGCGCG
This sequence comes from Brachyhypopomus gauderio, assembly GCF_052324685.1. Taxonomy (NCBI): domain Eukaryota; kingdom Metazoa; phylum Chordata; class Actinopteri; order Gymnotiformes; family Hypopomidae; genus Brachyhypopomus; species Brachyhypopomus gauderio. The sequence goes on from NC_135229.1 coordinate 16,139,300, forward strand.
TCGGATCCGCCAATCGTCGTGGGTTCGGGGCACTCGGTCCTGTTGGCACCCCGGGACGGGTAGTGCCCTTGGAGGGGGCGTCTGTCACGTTGAGGACCCCGGCCCCTCCCTTTTGGGCGTGTGTAAACGTTGTCTACGTGCTTTGTCTGCGTCTGTGGAACTCTGTGGTGAAGGCTATGTTGTGTGAATAATGTGTCTCACCTGTGAATCGTCTCGTAATCACATGGGGCTAATGTGGTCTGTCTATTTAATGTGCGCTCGCGCAGTGTCCTGTGCTCGTCGTTGTCTAGAGTTTACACGTTGTGTTTGTGTGAGTGTTCTCCATTGCGCAAATAAGCGCTATTCGTAAATAAACTCAAAAGTGACGTCAGTCAAGAAGGATTCTGTGTCTCGTCTTTCGCCGACCCACAAACGTCACAAAATGAGTCCTATTTAAGACTCCACACAACAGCTGTGAACAGAGGCTGTTTGGGATTAATAAAAACCTCAAAATCGATTAGACTAATAAAACATAACATTTAATATAAAGTAACTCCGGTGTAAAACTAGAACTCATCTTTAAAATTGAAAACAGACTTAAAACATTGTCAAATCACAGACAGATTCAAAAACTCTGGAAATCTCCACCTGCATTTAATGAGAAGTCATCCCTTCACTCAGTAGTACACAGCCAATTAAAAATCCCAACGGCAAAACATCTTTGCGATCAGTACTTTGAAACTACACATGCAGGTAGTTTTTGAGTCTTTTAACTTTGGTTGAAGGGTTTCCAGAATCCAGCTCCAGCAGTACTTTTTGGAAAAACTCAAAACTATTTGAGATTTTTGGGGTATCCAAGGCATAGGTCAGTCCCAACAAGTAGCAACAGGCTCTGCTAAGGTCCCCAAGACCGCTGAGGACCGTGGTGCCCTCAATCACAATGCCTACATCAGCTGATTCTTCCAATGACTCTTGATTCCGCAGCAGGTAAATCTTCATCATCTCCTCTGCCAGCTCTTCTTGTATACTGACAGAAGCATCAGCAGGGTTCTACAGACATTGAAAAAACATTTTGTTAGAGCTCACTCGTAGTATGCATGTTACAAGACAGGGACACAGACATACACTCAGATCTTTAAAGTCCAATTGTTCACCTAAAAAAGGTACATTGCATATCAGCATGAACAGTATATATTTGTACCTTTATCGATACATGTTTTAACAGAAAAATAAAATAGAATGCTTATTTTGAAAATGTATGAGAAAAGAAAAGAATTTAGGTACTACAGTGTATTTCCACAGGTCGAGCTAAAGGAGAACTCCAGTGTAAAAGTAACTGTGGGTGCAGTAAAACATGAGAAAGAGTACTAACCTTTGTTGAATAGCCCCCTTCTCCCACAGCTTTCTGAGATCCAGCAGTTTTGTGCCGCTATCTTAAAGTAAAGACGAGTTCAGTAGAGTGAAGAGCACAAAATGGAGCTCATGCTAGAGTACACGCCGAGTTGCATGTCCGTCACTCTGCTGATCACGTCTTTACTTTACTTTAAGATGGCGGCACCCAGAGATTTAGCCAAGTTACAGAATGTAAACGGTGGTTTTAATAAACTGCTTGTGCACTTTTAATGTTCTTAATGCCTCGTTTTAAATGCCAGTGCTCTCCGGATTCTACTAATGAGGTGTGGATAACGGTGTAAAACGCTATTTATCTGCATAAGCAAGAAATGCCAGGTTTCACCCATTCTAAAGCCTGTATGTACAAAATTGCTGGACCTCTGAAAGCGGCGGGAGAAAAGAGATGGGCTATTCAACAAAGGTTAGTACTTTTTATCATGTTTTACTACACCCAAAGTCCATTTCACACCGGAGTTCTCCTTTAATATTAAGTTCTTAATTTTGGGATTTTGGGATTCAGAAATTTGCATGTGTGCTGAATGCAGGCTTGGTTCAACATTTACCTATTTTATCATCCAGGAGCACATTAATAAATGGACAACGTACCTGAAGGTTTAATCCTTCAGCTTCTCTTCTTAAATGCTACTGGTGATGTAAAACAAAAATAGGACATTTTAAAATATGCTTGACAAGTGGGGGGAAATTTTAACAATAGAAATGAAATGTTTCATTGAAAACAATAGATTGGACAATTGTGGCTTTCTCCTTAAGAACGTATATACAATGTCATATATGTGACAAAACAGTTCCACAACAGTTGCTGGCTCACACATACAGTATCTGAAATCATTAGCTATAAAAGTCAGTTTAACATTTCCTAGCTAGACAGGACATGTGGCAGGTATCAGTAATGCATCCTCTCTCAGTAAAACTAAAATGTAATGCCATTCTTCCTAAGGTAACGTGCAGTCACAATTAAGCACAATTATGCGATATTAGCATGATTAATTTTTTTTTCAAAACACTACCGTTAAACATTGTTAGTCAATTGACCACCACCAAGTTTAATTTAAGTTCCTCAGTAAATTACACATAGAAGTGATAGTTGGGAGTCAACTGTAGTATAAAGATTTTATTTAAAAAATGCATCAAGACAGAGACCAAGACCAGATTAAGATTTAAAAATAAAATATGTAACCACTAACTACATTCATTGTTTATGATTTTAATTTAAATGTTACAGAGTGGGGTTGGTTGGGGGCACTGTAAAACATTAGCTAGCTATCTCCTCTATAAATAATAAAATTTTCTGTTTTGGACATAACCCATCTTAAGCTAAATACTAATGCACGCGGTAGCTAGTTTGTTAGCTAGCTAGCTAATGTTGTGATTTGGGGTTTTTTTGCTTAGCAGTTAACACATGCCTTGTTTATTCTTTTAACATAATACACATGTTTATTCTCTTAACATAATACAGTATTCTTTAACATTATTCTTTTAACATAATGCAGTATTCTTTTAACATAATACAGAAGTAAAATGTAACCACTGTTTAATGTAGAAGTGAAGTGTGACCATTGTCTAAGATGTGTCCGAGCGGTGAACCCTGGGGGGAGGATGTTGAGCAAACCACACTGTAGAGTGAGGCCTAAAAAGCAGAAGGCGTGGGCCTGATTGTGCCGACGTTGAGGAAATATGAATCTACAGCATCTTCATGGATGGTGGCCTCTTTTCCGGCCTATCAGTCCATCGGTAGGGACCATAAGTCTATGAGGGAAAGTGTTGGGGGTGCAGAAAGAAGAAGTGTGGTACGTGTGGATGACATTACCATGTAAGGTATAGAAGAGTGAGCGGAGGGGTGGAGAAAACAGTATATAACGACTGCATCTAATCATACTCTTTGAGAATTCTCGGATGCACAGGTTGTGTTGGTGTCTCTGAGATTCTCCCTGAGATATATCTCTGATTTTTAATAAAGCCTTTGATAGCATTGCAACAATTTGGCTGTTGGCTCCTGTTTTCTCCTACAATCGAACGAACATGCTGGGCTGAAGTGGTGGGAACGTGGTCAGCCCACGACAGATGGTGACCCCGACGTTCTTGGGGGGAACCCAGAAGCCCATCCTCTAAAGACCTTTGGTTCATCCATGCCGGCATAAAATAAGGTAAGCAGAATACCTGTTACAACAAAAATTCTGCACATTTGCATAAATACCAAATTGTGATGAACTAATGGTGTTTGGTTGATGCCAAATTTAATTTTTTTTATTCAAGTTAAAAATAAATCAAGGCTACAGGTAACAAGGTAATAAATAAATAAAAAATAGGTGATTTAAAGGAAAATACAGGGTTGGAGTCCCTAACAAGTGTTTTCTTTGTTTCCTGGGGTGTGGCAACCCTCCCGTTTGCCTGACGAGGCGACGGCAAGACCGAGCGGCGATCTCGAGTCAGCTGGGTCACAGGCGTCCCGGGGACCTGAGGTACCCCCAGAATCGCCTGATTTCGGACCAAGAACCTGAATTGATTGAGGGTGGTAAACCTTACGGTGTCAACTGAGCCCCAATCTATCAAAGTAAGGTTGAAGACGACTGAAGGCGAGTATCAGTGATTTATCAACCATGCCTGGTGGGGAAATGCACACGATCCAACAGCAGTTTGATTTAAAGTGGGGTTTTGGATTATGGGAGTGGAAAACTTTAGACGAACAGATAACCCTGACCAGTAAGATAATCCCCCCTATTGAAGACAATCCCAAGAAATGGAAAAAACAAAAAAACAAGTGTTCCACAAAATTGAGATCGTGGATCTCGAAAACGGGGTGGCAAGGGAAAGACCGAGTGTCGTTGGGGGATATTATTGACTATAAAATACGGGAGTCTCGCAGCAAAGTAGAGCGACTAAAACATGCGCATAAGATTGCAGGAATGATAAACCGCAAACGCTTGGCACGTAAAATTATTAAAGGTGAAAGAGATTTAGTGCGGAGTCGTCAATACAAACAGTACTGGCTGGGAGTCATGCAGGAACAGGCTAGAAAAAGCGGTCTGAAAATAACAGACAGAGAGGAGGATCTCACACCACCGCCATATGAGCCTAAGCGCGTAGAGGCCTCAGCTCCCTCAGCGGAGGGCGCAGGAGGAGCGCAGGGAGGGGCTGGTGGAATGTATCCTGTGGTCAATGTTAAAACGGGAACTATAAAAGTTAACCAAGCTGCCGACGGGAAGCCCAATAGAACACGCGATAAATCCACAATGAAACCCCCAGGGGTCAAACCATTTGACGAAGTACGCGCGAGGCAGGAGGGCTGGTATGAGTATGTTGATTCACAAGACGATAGCTCAGATGCGGAGTCCACACACTCAGAACCATCTGATAAGGAAGAGGGCTGCGAGCGCGCTTCAAAATCCGCACCAGAAACACACAGGCGAGCTAAAAGGAAGGGGGGCCCCACAGCTGTCAGAAAACACAAATCAAAGGGAGATCCATCGGCAAAAACCATTAAGGGATGCAAGGGGGAGAGCAAGGGAGAGCTGGACGCGCGGTAAGGATTGACTGTGTATTAGAGGGGAACTGGATGGAGTCAGATTCAGATAGCACACACACAGAGCCGAGCGGAGCAAGCGAGGGAGATGTTTCGGGGAGTGAGAAGGAGGGAGATGACACAGAAGCTATGAAAGCGGAACTATTGGACGCCAGAGAAGAGTTGCGCAAGATCAGGGAGCAGCTTCACTCACCACAGTCTGGCTGCTCAGAGCAGCCCTGTCAGAAGGGCTTTGCAGGGCCTCACGCAGGCACTAGATCTAAAATGAGTAATAAAAGTCCTGAAGTAGCCGAAATCATGCCACTCGTGTCCGGACCCGCAGGGGTGCGCGAATATCAGCCCTGGACATTGACTGACGTAACTGCCCTGACTGACCAACTTCCTCCTCTCAGCGAGGGGGGAGGCATTTGGCTGGCCAAACTAGATAAGCTTACTGCCGGAAAAATCCTGGCTCTAGGAGACTTTAGGGGGGTGGCAGCGCGTTGTTGCACTAACACAGATCTTAGAGATATCGAGTATGATGCAGGCACAACTCATGCATTACATGAGGCCCCTCTCAACAGGCACATTGGGGCATTAGGGGATGCCCTCCGTAAAAAATGGCCTGTGCGTGCGGCATCCGCAGTTCCCAAGTTCACATGGTCTGATAAGTTAACTCCCACAGCTTATCTAGGCCAACACCTGGGTGTCCCAAACTGGCATTCACCCAGGAACCCAAGGCCCCCACCGTGACTGGTTTAGGAAGGCTGTGTTGGATGGTGTCCCAAAGCATGTGCAGGAAGCCATAGAAAACAATCCAGATTTAACAGATTGCGATTCTGACCAGTGGAACAAGCACCTCATTCATCACTTAACTAAGGCCCTAGACAAAGCGGAAGAAAAGAAGGAGGAACGAGACAAAAGTGAAGTAGAACTGTTAAAACTACACTTAGCGGAGGCGCGGCGCAAGGCCACTGAAGACAAACAGGGTAAAAAGCTAAAAGCTGCTACGGTGGCTCCGGTTCAAGCCCATCACCCTCCCTTAGGTCTACCTTAGCCAGATATGTTGCAGGCGGTGCACACGTACGGGGGCCCGCCCCACGGTCCTCAATACGCTCCTTATGCACAACAGGGGTGGGAGCACCCACACGAAAGATTTAACGGGGGTTTCAGAGGCAGAGGTCGTGGAAGGGGCAGAGGCACTCGGGGTGGTCCTGGCGGACGGGGTCCTGATATGTCAGGTGGATGTTTCATCTGCGGGGAGGAGGGGCACTGGTCGAGAGAGTGTCCTCATAACTCAAGGGAGCGGCACCAGCATGTCAGCGGGCGAGGGAGGGGGAAAGGTCCGTACATGACTGCACCTAACCCCTCTGTAGTCCCAGGGCAGTTCCCACTTGGAGACTGGGGAGCTGAGCAGCACGCATGACGGGGCCCCAACGAGAACTCAGACAGCAGCGCTACGGCGGATCCCATGCTGTCCTTGACAGTTGGCTCTCAAGAACTATAATTTCTGGTGGATACAGGAGCAACACACTCTGCAATCAATTGTGTTTTGCCGGATGACTTAGTGAGCAACGATGCTGTCATAGTTCGTGGGTTCTCGGGGGAGTTTCAAAGTCTGCATAAAACTGTTCCAATGACTGTACAGTGTGGCCAGCAGGCCATTAACCACAGGTTCCTCATTTCAGAGTCAGCGCCTGTTAACCTCTGCGGGAGAGACATCCTGACTAAACTAGGAGCTACTGTGTTGTGTAGTCCCCTAGGTCTGGTGGTGACGCTGTCGGACGGTACCGAAATCCAGTGTTCGCAGGAAATCAACACCGGGATGTACCTGATCTCCACGGAGTGGCCCCCCACAGTCGACATATACTGGGGGCTCCTGGAACCTGACTCATGCACCGCAAAGGGCATCCACTCTGTGTTTATGTCCTGGAAGCCGTGGATCAATCTCCTTGAGCCTTATGTCCCGCCCCCCGACCCACTGCATGTCACTTTGTTTTATGATCCAGTAGGGGATCCAGTTTATGGGGAAGAGTTTGGGGAACAGCTACAGGGGCAGGTATGGGAAATAGAGACCCAGGGGATAATGGTGGGGCCCGAGGGGGTCGCCGCCTCCGTGCGTCTGACACCTGAACAGCGACACTGGTACATGATGGGCGAATCGGCAGCTCCACATATTTCATTAGCTTTGCACCCTGCACACATGGCTAAGGAGTTAGGAGGCATGATTAGGAGAGCTGCAGCCGCTGAGGACTGGGAGTTAACTAACATCCCATGTATAATCTACACTAAATCTTGTAACACCTGGTTTATCAAAACACGGTCGTTTGATAAAGTTAAATTAACCCATGAAATGTTGAGCAGGTTCCACGGGAGAGAATGCTGCGATCACCCTGACTCACAGACAATTCTGAATCAGATACCGGCTTCTCTGTGGTCGAAGGGAACTCATGACGTGGGCCTCATCTCACAGCCACCAGTCAAGTTTGAGGTACAGGCCGACCGCCCCAGGTGGGTGAGACAATACCCACACAAACCAGCTGCAGAAGCTGGGATCACTGTGACCATAAACGCACTTTGGGCTGCAGGGGTCTTAGAAGAGGCCGAATCAGACTGGAACACCCCCATCCTCCCAGTGGAGAAGAAAGGCACTGGTACATATCGTATGGCACATGACCTAAGGGCCATTAATGAAATCTTAATAACTCCCACCATTCCAGTACCAAACCCATATGTAGCCTTATCTTCACTGTCACCTGAAATGAAGTGGTTCACATGCATTGACCTGGCTAACGCATTCTTTTGTGTCCCACTAGCAGAGGAATGCCGAGACTTCTGCACATTTACCGTCAACGGCAGGCAGTACCGGTACACCAGACTTCCACAGGGGCTGGCCCTGTCACCGGGACTGTTCAATAAAGCTTTGTCTATATCTCTGCAGACCTGCCACATGCCAGAAGGGTCTCTTTTGATCCAATATGTTGATGACGTGTTAATTAGCTCAGAAACCGCCGAATCGTGGTGCCTGGAGGCCACCACACGTGTCCTCCTAAAACTGTGGGAGACAGGCTACAGCGTGTTGCGAGATAAGTTGCAGTGTTGCAGGCCTAGAGTTCAGTTCCTAGGCCGCATAGTCACAGGAGGTTTGACCGGCATTTCCCCTTCACACAGAACCACCATATTACATCATCCCATTTTTGGGACTGACTGGGTACAGCAGACATTACGTACCGGACTATGTGGGCCTGACGCAACCATTGAGAGACATGGTCAGACAGCTGGGGATGAGAAATTTGCCAGCTAAGCTAAAGTGGACAGTTGATGCTGAACAGCACTTCATCAAGTTAAAACAGTCACTAGCTCAGGCAGTGGACTTGGCCGTCCCTGACTATAACCTACCATTTTTTTTGGATGTTTCTGAAACACACTCATGCGTGAACGGAGTGTTATATCAAAGAAAGGGAGGTGACCGCAGGGTCTTGATGCACGCGAGTATTTTGTTAGATAACACAGAAAAACGACACCCTCCATGCACACAACACGTAGCAGGAGTCGCGAAACTGGTTCAAAAAACAGCACACATTGTCACAGGACACCCATTACATATTCTGACCAGCCACAGCGTCATGGCTTATGTAAACTCACAGATGTTTACACTCACCCCACTGAGACAGAGAAGAATACAGAAGGTCTTGACTGCGCCAAATTTACTGTTCACGCATGAAGGGATTAACATGGCTGATTGCATGTTACAGGGTCCGGCACACGAGTGTGTAACCGAGGTGGCAAAAGCAGCTAAATGGAGGGCGGACTTAGAAGCAGAACCGATCCCAGGGGCGGAAAATATGTGGACGGACGGGTGTGGCTACAGGAGCCAAGATGGCGGGGTGGAATCAGGATTTGCAGTGGTAATGGAGACTCACGGGGGCCCAGGCGAGTTTTGGGTTGTGCAATCAGGGAAACCTGACGGCGTACAATCAGCACAGAGAGCAGAACTGTTGGCTGTCATTGCAGCACTAAGGCTGGGGGAAAACAAGGAAGTTAACATTTACACAGACTCTGCGTATGTGGTAGGAACAGCTCATGTAGAACTGGGTCATTGGGAGAGAGCAGGCTACATCACACCAGGAGGCAAGCCCATCAAACATCAGCAGGACATGAAAGAATTAGCAGAGGCGTTGCTGCTACCAACCAGAGTGGCTATCATTAAGTGCAAGGGGCACCAAAAGGGGGACAATTTAATAAGCAGAGGTAATGCAGTAGCAGACGCGGCCGCTAAAAAAGCAGCAGGTTACAGCACCGGAGCACATCAAATGGTTTGCAGAGCAGAGGACGAGTGGGCTCCTCTGCCGCAGGGTCCAGAGCTACGCAAGCTACAGGAGCAGGCGACCCCGGAAGAAAAAACAGCGTGGTTTAGCAAAGGCGGCAAAAGGGGTGGCGAAGTCTGGAAGGGACCAGATGGGAGACCGATTTTACCGAGTCAACTGATCAAATCAGTGTTGACTGAAGCGCATGGGGCAGCGCACGTGGGGCGGAAACAAATGAAAGAAAATTTGTGTCACTGGTGGCATCCATACCTAACTAATTTAATAGCAGACTGGACTGCTAAATGTGATGTTTGTAATACTCATAACACCTCTCGTACTTTAAAACCAGGTCCAGGCAAGTTCCCTGGGCCACGGGAGGAAATCCAGATCGACTACACAGACATGATAACACCAGTAAGAGGGTTAAGGTATTTACTAGTGATCGTGGACAAATTTTCAGGCTGGGTTGAAGCATTTCCCACCAGGGCAGAGGACTCCAAGTCTGTCTGCAAAGCGCTGATAAATCACTGGATCCCGTGGCACGGCTTCCCAAAATTAGTGCGTTCAGACAAAGGGACGCACTTCACCAGTAAAGAGTTGAAGCTGGTGGAGCAAAGTCTGGGTTTGAGACACAGGTACGGGTCGGTTTACCATCCCCAATCTCAGGGCAAAGTGGAAAGGATGAACGGTAACATTAAAAACAAATTGGCAAAGGTGTGCGCACACACAGGGATGAATTGGGCCGAATCCCTGCCGATAGTATTGATGGCCATCAGATCCTCAGTGGATTCTACTACTGGTCTAACTCCTTTTGAACTCATGACAGGAAGAAGCTTTCCAGGACCGCACAAAGCACTCACCCCACCTGCCTGGAAGGCGGTAGGAGCACAAAAAGAGTGGTATAATCTAGAGGTCTGCACTCCCGCGGTAATCCCGCGGGTCCCGACAGAATATTTTGCGGCGCGGGACAGAATTTAATTGTTATTGGCGGGAGCGGGAGTTGAATTAGTCCAGGCGATGCGGGAGCGGGACCACATATACATGTAGAAAAATCCCGCAAATTAATAGTCTAGAAAATTATAATAATAACAACGCAATGATTTCCATGCATAAGGAACAGGACAAAAACAACTAATCATTCAGTAAGTAAGCAATAAACTAATTCAAAATATTGGCTAAGCAACTGATCACGTGAACATGAAGTGTGCGTCATTTTGTCATTTTGATACAGAAATGGCAGAGACTGTAGACCAGGGGTCGGCAACCTTTGAGACATGGAGTGCCAACTTTAACATGTCCAGTCAATGAGTGTGCCACTATGGCGGCGAGTTTAAATTGTTGACCGAGGAGGGGGGGAGGTGTAAATCGACACAAAAAGTATTATATCGCGATCGATCGCCAAGTTTAAACGCCTCCGCCGTTCGCGCGAGGTGTGCGTGCGGAGTCGCGCGCTACGGTCACTCGCGAAAGTATAATCCATTAATATAATAATTTATATTAAAATATATATTTTTGCTGATGCTGGTCCAGCGTGTCGCGTGCCAGTGACTATGCCTCGGTGTGCCAATGGTGGCACGCGTGCCATAGGTTGCCGACCCCTGCTGTAGACGGTCAACCAGTTTCGGCTGTGGAAAATTCTATTAAAACAGGTGAATACATCACAATTAAGCCAACTACAGGAAAGTCTGATGTATGGAAGTCATATTCCATTGTAATTAATGGAGATGGAAATTGGCTTGTTGTGATACATGTCAGAAAGTGTTGGTGTACGTCACCTAACGGGATGTGTTTGGACTGTGGTAAGAAATGGGACAGCGCGATCAATCGCTATATTGCTGTTTTAATAAATACATAAGAAAATTTCAAGTACTAAATCTAATTAATTCAATTCATATTAGGATTGCGGGCGGGGGCGACAGAAATGTGTATGTGGTGGGCAGGTGCGGGATTAAAACAAGCGATTTTTTGGCCGGTGCGGGCGGGAGCGGTATTAAAACAAGCAGGTGCGGGCGGGAGCGGGATTAAAACAAGCAATTTTTTGGCGGGAGCGGGTCTAAAACAAGCGGGAGCAGGCGGGAGCGGGATTAAAAAAGCCGTCCCGCGCAGACCTCTAGTATAATCCTTTAAAAGCTTTGTGTGCAGCTTATTCTGCCCAGGTACGAGGAGAGGAGTCAGAACCACTCCTGCCACCGGACCCAACCGTGGAGGGGGAACCAACTCCGCGAGCAGACCTGCCCGTCACCAAGTGGGTCCAGCTGAAGATCATCAAAAGGAAGTGGGTGGAGCCCAGGTGGACCGGACCGTTCGAGGTCGTCGAGAGAACAGCGCACACCGTCCGACTGAAGGGCAAGGGAGAGACGTGGTACCATCTCAGCCAGTGCCGGGCATCGGAGCCGCCTGTGGAGGACGACAAGACCCGAGCTCACGAGCAAGGGTCACAATAACACCCTGCGTGAGGCTCTCGGGGCACATCGGGTTAGAGGCCAAACCGCCCCCAACGCGGGAGAGGAATGGAAGCTGGGTTTGCCGAAGAAGAAACGCAACACACTTCGTGGGCCGACTGCATTCTAACTGCAAAAGCCCTCTGGGTCGTTGGTAGGGCTGAACGATTTTGGAAAATAATCTAATTGCAATTTTTTATCTATAAATTGCGATTGCGATTTAAAATCGCGATTTTTTCCCACTGTTCCACTTCAGGAAACTCTGTTTCGGCATTTTTTATACAGCTCAGATACAGGGTTGCGGGGGGGGTGTAAACAGAGGCGGTCTTTGCATAGAGGCGTTGCTAGGCAATTGCCTTGGGCCCCTCCCACTGTAGGGCCCCCTTGTCTAGCTAAAGCCAGGTTCACACTACTTGACTTATCAGTCATCAGGTTTTTGTGCCGTTCGCACTACACGACTGGTTGTGCTGTAATCGCAAGTCTTTCAGTTGTTGTGGCTTTCACACTACATGACTGATCGGCGACGTGGACTCACGAATTAAACGACTGGGGAATCGCCGACTCATCTGGCTGTCCAAAAACACGAGAACACGAAAATGAAACACTCGCGAGAAGCAGCAACACCACGAAGAAAATAAAAACAACGTACATGTACTCCACATTTTCGTTATTATTATTTTTTTTTTACCGTTTAACCACTCCATAGTCCCAAATTGCCAGAATTATTTCATCTCTCCGTTGCAGTGAACATAGATATAGTCAATCGCACTATTTCTCCAGTGCTGTCACAATAACTTAAACACAGTAAACATAGTAAAGTTGTATGAAGCTAGACGCTGCTGTTGACTCACAGGCGCCGACTGGGCTAGATATGAAACATGCTAGATATTAAACATGCTAGATATCTGCCGGTCGTCTGCGATGAGTTGGCGGCCACTCGGCGACGGCTCGGCGATCTACAAAAACAGTCGGCGACTGAAAAACCAGCCTAAAATCTTGTAGTGTGAACCTGAACTTATTTCTCGCATATTAATGTTGATGGGCCCCCTAGCTAAATTCGCATTGAGCCTCCAAATTGCTAAGTCCGCCACTGGGTGTAAAATTGACAAAATTTAAGTATTATTATTATATCGTGATCGATCGATCGCCTGTGGTTGGCGCCAGAGCGAACTACAAATTTTTTAGCCTGCTTTATACCTCCGGACACGGACGAATTTCGTCCGTCCGTACCAAACGTAGCCTCCGTAGGGGACCACTATACCTCTTTCCGGTTCCAACGTTGTTATGATTTTTTTAAATACATCCTCTAGAGGGCAGTATAGTCAAATTTCCGGCACCGGCACACCAGCAATCTCCTCCCAGCTGTTTTTGCATCGCTGTTTATCGCGATGACCTGGCACCGTAGCAGAATGTAGCCTCTAACCAACTCGCAAAGTTTTTCTTCTAACTCGAGCGCCATTTTTTAAAGTCCAGTACTCTTCTTCATTGATTTTCCCGAATTGGTGTACTTCCGATGCTTCTGACTCTCTACTGCCCCCTGATTTCTGGTTTATATTGCTCCGTTACTACGGATTCGTAAGCGCTCTGGCAACGGACCCACTGACGGATGAAACGACCTCCGGAACCGGATGAAAGGGTCCGTATCCGTAATTACCGTAGGGTGTGAATGGGCCTTAAGACGCTCAATGCGTGAGAGTTGGCAGCCCTGCAGGTATAGCAACTTGGCTAAAATATGTGCGTGAGGGCATTTGGTAGCGCATATCCAGTGTGTTTAACAAAGCCATGAAGCCGGGCTTGTTCACTATATTAACGGGCATCATGTCTTTCACTATGAACTCCGTTACTGCCCGAGTTATTTCAGCGTGCCGCTTCGAATTACATCCATAAGGAGTTACACTTTCAAACGGTTCGGTCAGTGAACCCTGTCTGCTGGACCGCGGTCAAGCTATCCGCGCTTTCGCGATTCATCCGTGCTTTAAATCTTATTGCGCCTATATGCGTGATTTTACGGTATTTCGCTGCTCACCGCATACTAAAGCTGTATAAGCACAGAGAAACACTTTTGCGTATTTGAAGATGCAGCACTGGTCATTGGCATTTTAGCCTTACAAATATCATACGAGGCTTTGTGTTTTTTTAATGCTGAAGGTTTGTAGTGTTACCTCGCGTCGTAGCAACAGTAGCAAGGCATGTTTTGCAGGGTACCTGACGTTGAGCAGCATCTTTTTAAAAGCCAAAGTAATTTCACACAACTGATGTGCTGCCCCTCTTTGGTATTAGACTTTCAGTTGTGTCAGCTTCTGAAAGCCATTGTGCAACAAGTTAAAGTGCGCTGTGTTAACTTCACTTCTCCACCTCCCTGCCTCCTGCTCGGGTTCGCTCCGTTCGTCCTCGGCTCGGCTCGCTCCCAAGTCACGTGACCAGTTTAAATCGCAGCCTGTGCGATTAGACAATCGCGTTTTAAAAAATCGCGAAATTATCGCAAATGCAATTAATCATTCAGCCCTAGTCGTTGGCATCATTGTCTATAACATTCTGATAACAGCAGTGTGGGCCATAACCAACTATGAGATGTTAAATTCCCTTCGGCGATACCCAGGAGAGCGTACACCAGTGTAACCACATAACAGGGGACTGCCCCCTGTGTTTTACTGAATTGTATTACTGAATTGTATTACATTGTGTTTTTATTGCATTATAATCAAACTGTGTTTGTGACAAGGATAAAAGAAGTCTAGGAGCACGAGGTTGAGAGCATACATGATCTAGGAGCACGAGGTTGAGAGCATACATGATTCAGACACCCTTTCTTGTCAATTGAAAGGTAAGAGGGTCTCCAGCACCATCTAGTGGCGTAAACCAGTACCACATTAAATAAGAGGCGAAGGGCAGAAGTGAAATCGAAGGTAACAAAACAGTGTTCTGAATGAGTGGGGTAGAGTGGAAGATCCTCCCCGCAGGTGTGCCACCATTAGAGGCCATCTTTGATTTCGACCCTCCAGTGCGAGTTTCGTTGACAGGGCCGGCGGTCCCGATATCACATTCACAGGCAGGCACACTAATAGCCACGTTCGCCGCATATCCAAGCTCCAAGGTTCTAAGGGTAGACCCCATACCAAGCATCCCAGGGGTGGACTGGGTCTCGATCTTTTATCCCGTCGAAACACCAGAAGGAGAGCCAAGTTTGGGGGGCTTTGGGGTTAGGATCAGATTCACCCGCGACGGAGCCGGTAACAGGAAATACGCAGCGGGAACCTTAGACTTTAGTGTAAATTAGATAAAAGGAGGGTGATCAAAATAGCTCACTGGGCTTGGGAGAAGGGCTGATCGGGTATACCCGCCCTTCAAGCACGAAGGTGTCAAGAAGGCTATTGATCACCCCGGAAATAAATAAAGAAATAAAAATTGACTAAAATTTAGAGTGGGTAAAAATTAAAAAGGAAAATAAGCGAATTACTCAGAGCATAATTAGATAACTAAAAATGATGGGTCTATCGCGATTATTTGGGCGTCCGGGTCCGAGAACCGACGTATGGTGGGGACCTAAATGGATAAGATATGCTGCGCCCGCAGTGTCAGTAGGGGCAGTAGTGATATTCCTGCTGCTGACACTTGAACCACAAGACCTTAACAACACGAGAGCAAAAAGAAGCATTAAAGGCAGCTGCATCGACAAGTATGGGGGAATAGAATTAGAATACGTTCTTAGGGAGACCACTGCATGGACATTTGATATCTGCAACGTCATCGACTGTCAGGGGGAAGACGCGGCATACAGGGGTTTGGACGTGTACCTGTGCTGGAGTCCACGTCTAGATAGTCGGTGCCATAGAGAGGGAGCGGCCGACTTCTCCTGGTGTCCTAGTTGGGAACAGGTGGCGTTGAGCAGCGGGTGGGTTCCTCGACCGTTAGGAGAAACCATGCGAGCCACTCGGAGGTGGTGGGCGGCTGCGTCGTTCCAGAGAGATGCACATCCCACCAAGAATCCGGTCACATTGTCAATAAACTGGGACGTGTCTCCATCGGTATTAGAACACAAACTACTCTGGTCGCGCTCGATATACTTGGTCTTAGGGGTCCATCAGTCGGGGACAGACCCCTTAGGGCTGATCAAAGAGATCACTCAGAGAATGAAATAATAGCATTGCAGAACGTTGGGTGATCTCTGTTTTCTCAGAGATCAAGAGAGGGTCTGTTGTTATTTGGGGTTTTTTTGCTTAGCAGTTAACACATGCCTTGTTTATTCTTTTAACATAATACACATGTTTATTCTCTTAACATAATACAGTATTCTTTAACATTATTCTTTTAACATAATGCAGTATTCTTTTAACATAATACAGAAGTAAAATGTAACCACTGTTTAATGTAGAAGTGAAGTGTGACCATTGTCTAAGATGTGTCCGAGCGGTGAACCCTGGGGGGAGGATGTTGAGCAAAACACACTGTAGAGTGAGGCCTAAAAAGCAGAAGGCGTGGGCCTGATTGTGCCGACGTTGAGGAAATATGAATCTACAGCATCTTCATGGATGGTGGCCTCTTTTCCGGCCTATCAGTCCATCGGTAGGGACCATAAGTCTATGAGGGAAAGTGTTGGGGGTGCAGAAAGAAGAAGTGTGGTACGTGTGGATGACATTACCATGTAAGGTATAGAAGAGTGAGTGGAGGGGTGGAGAAAACAGTATATAACGACTGCATCTAATCATACTCTTTGAGAATTCTCGGATGCACAGGTTGTGTTGGTGTCTCTGAGATTCTCCCTGAGATATATCTCTGATCTCACTCTACAGTGTGGTTTCACAACATCCTCTCCCAGGGTTCACAGCTCGGACACATCTTAGACAGTGGTTACATTTTACTTCTACCTTAAACAATGATTACACTTCACTTCTTTTAAACAGTGGTTACATTTCGCTTCTGTATTATGTTAAAAGAATAAACAAAGAATGTGCTATTGCTAAGCAAAAACCCAAAATTACAACAGACCCTCTCTTGATCTTTGAGAAAACAGAGATAACAAAATATCTTTCAATGTTACCCTCTCATCTGACTCCCCATGATACAACAGTGACATCATAGCTGCTTGTCCCTGAGTAAGTTTCTTACGCATGGAATACAACAACAATTTAGCAGTTACTATTAAGACAATAAAGGCCTTGACCCACCATGGACCCACATACACAGGGGGTAGTCCCCTGAAGGTCCTGGTGCGACAAAAATTTTATGGCTTCACATTAAAATCAAAATCAAATCAAATATATTTGTATAGTGCTTTTCACAACACGTTGTCACACAGCGCTTTACAGGATTTACAAGGTTAACAATTATACGGGTCCAGATCCCTAATGAGCAAGCCAAAGGCGACAGTGGCAAGGAAAAACTCCCTATGATGGTGGGGAATAGGAAGAAACCTTGGGAGGTCCAAGACTCAAAAGGGAACCCATCCTCCATTGGGCGGCCCATTAACATTCTGTTACATGATAATCATCACATTAGTGCCAACTTTAATAATAGTGCAGAAACAAACAAAAAACAAATAACAATAAACCAACAATAAACAAAGTCAAATAAACAATGTTAAACTAGGCCTTTAACGTGCCCCAGCTCTAGTGTTATTTTAACTCGTTGTTTGAGAGCTCCGTATCTCTGCGCGCTCAATGGTTCTGATGGTCGGCACTGGCTGAAGTGATACCACATTTCTCCTTTGCCCTTCGATTGGATGGCGTGTGATGTCTTCTCAATGACTTGGTGACTGGTAGATCTGCTCATGGCATTGATTCTGACTCCTCCTTCCACCTGGACACAATAAGCTTCACAGACAGCTTTTTAATGAATTTTACCATTATTTGTACAACCTTGTGGTTTTCCTGTCGGATGTCGCAAGCACGTTGGGGGGCCCCCGAAAACTTCTCACTGTCATATGAGCTCATACGGAGTGAATGCTGTAACAAAATTCACTGAAGATCTTCTGGCCAACAATACAAACACATACATTTGTGCACATATCTTTTCCTTTATCCTTTGTTACCATTTATCCTTTCCAATTTACCCTGAGATTGAGAATGATAAGCCAACCCATATTTGTGTCTCAAACCCAAATTTTGTTCCACAAATTTTAGCTCCTAGGTAGTGAAGTGCATCCCATTATCTGAGTGCACTTAATTTATTATACAATGGTGCAGTATCCAGTAATTTTATCAACATTTTGCAGACTGACCTAGAGTCCTCTGGCCTGGTGGGAAATGCTTCTTCCCAACATAAGAATTTATCCCCAACATAAGAATTTACCCACAGTCACTAACAAATACCTTAGTCCCCGTACTGGTATTAACATGTCAGTGTAGTCAGTCTGGATCTCCCCTCCTGGCTCCTATTGCCCAGGAAACTTGCTTAGACCTGGTCTTAAAACACAAGTTATGTGCATTACAGATATTCACATTTTCAGTCCAGTCTGCTATTAAGTCAGTTAAGTATGGGTGTGACCAGTGACACATGTTCCTTCATTTTTGCTACCTCGTGTGCTTCAGAAAACACTGATTTAATCAATTGACTTGGTAAAATCGGTCTCACATTAGGTCCTTTCCAAACCTCCTTACCCCATTTACCACCTTTATTGAACCACAACATTTTTCCTGTAGTTTACGTAGCTCTGAATCCTATGGCAGAGGAGACCACTGTCCTCTGCCCTGCAAACCATCTGATGGGCTCCTGTAACATATCCTGCCTCTTTTTAGCATCCACGTCTGCAGCTGGATTAACTCTGTATTAAATTGCCCCCTTTTGATAACTTGAACATTTAATGATAGCAACACTTACCAATAGTAACAACACCTTTTACATCTTCTTAGCATTTAATGAATTTACCTCCTGAAGTGGTGTAACCTACTCTCTCTGTACAGAGTTCTACATGAACCACTCCTTCCACGTACGCAGTGTGTACAGATGTTAAGTTCCTTGCCTTCCACCCAGCTTAGCCAAAAACTCAGCCCTGTGTGCTGATTGTACTACCCAGTTTTACCTGAATGTGCTACCCAGAACTCGCCTGCGTCTCCCTGAGCTTCCATTACCACCACAAATCCTGATTCAACACCACCATCTCGACTCCTGAATCTGTCCACATGCTCTCTACTCCAGGGATTGGTTCCATTTAGCTGCATATGCCACCTCAGTTACACACTCATGTGCCAGACCCTGTAACATACCATGCCATATTAATTCCTTCAAGTGAAAACATTAAGTTTAAAAACACAAAACCTTCTGTAGTGTGAACATTTGTAATTTTACAAAAGCCATGACGCTGTGACTGGTTAGAATATGTAATGAATGTCTTGTGACTATGTGTGCTGTTTTATTTATTTAAACAAGTTGATGTAATAAATCGGCACCTTCCTGCCCCCCCCCCCTTTTTTTCTGAACCACAATAGGGTGTTTCAGAAACATCTAGAGTAATCTGCCTGTGTCTCAAACGCAGCTGGTGGCTGTGAGATGAAGCCAACGTCATGAGGTCCCTCTGACCGCGGAGAAGCTGTTATCTGATCTAAAATTAGGATATGGTCAAGATGAACCTGCTCAACATATCACATTAGAATAACTTTGACAAATGACATTGTTTTAATAAACCAAGTATTACAAGACTTATCATAGCTCACACATGGAATATTAGTTATTACCCAATTCTTAGCTATAGTGGCTCTCCTAATCATACCAGTGTCACTAAGCAGGTGTCAGCCCCACAGGGACCACCACACCCTCAGGCTCCACTAATATGGGAGACATACCTGATCCCATAGCTATTCCTCAAATTCCTCCCCATAATCTGGATCCCCTATTGGGTCATAAAACAAATTAACATGCAGTGGGTCGGGTGGCAGGACGCAAGGCTCAGAGTGATCCACAGCTCCCAGGCCATGAAGACAGAGTGGACGCCTCTCGCAGTGCAGGAGTCTGGCTCCAGAAGATGTGAACTGTGGGAGGCCATTCCGTGGAGATCACCAGTCCTGGAGGGCTACATAACACAGTAGCTCCTAGTTTAAAAACGTCTCTTCTGCGGACGTTATCACGTGCAGTCTCTGATATGAGGAAGTTGTGGTTAATGGCCTGCTGGCCACATTGCACAGTCATTGGAACAGCTTTATGCAGACTTTGGTCACAGAATCAGCATCAGGTAAAACACAGTTGAATGCTGAATGAGTTGCTCTTTTGTTTCAACCAGAAATGACAACCTTTGAGTACGGACAGTGAGGGACAGTATGGGGTCTGCCGCAGCTTTGGTTTGGTGCTGGTACATACGGACTTCTGGACCTCCTTTGTCCAACGGCGTTCTGAGGACACTCCTTCGACCAGTAACACTCCTGCCCACAAAGAAACATCCACCCGACGCGCCACGACCACAGTTGCCAGGACAACCCTGACCACCGTTGCCCCTTGCCCGACCCCTCCCTCTTAAACTTGAGTTAAATCTCATTGGTGGGTACTCCCACCCCTGTTGCAGATAGGGAACATATTGAGGAGTCTGGGGCGGGCCCCTGTACGCGTACACTGCCTGCGTACACCCTTTTCTAAACCAGTTAAGGTGCGAGCATTGGGAAACCCGGATGTATGCTGCTTGTCTCTGATAATTTGTGGGAGTTGACTTATCCAGCCATGTGACTTTAGAAATGGCGGATGCTGCATGTACTGGCCATTTAACGGAGTTTTTGTAAGCAAAACTGCAAAACAGTTCAAACAGCTTAAAACATTAAAGTTCATACAATGATATTCAAGTTTTAATCTCAATAAGCTCAACATTTTCAAGTGATCACTAAACTCATTGTTTTCATTTAATATTTGCCGAGCGTCTGACACAATGTGCTCCTGCATGCCTATTGGTTAAAACCATCTAATTAGCATACTGTGATTTTTGAACAAACATGGTGGACAGTGCGGCTGGTGCGGGAAAACTACACTGTAAACCCAGCATTAAGGTTTTGCGCTGTCTTAACTTTTTGTTATGTTTTAAGTTTCGATTCCCAGACCTGAAGCCATGACTGTGGTGCCCCTGAGCAAGACCCCCAACCCTCAATTGCTCACCTGAGATAAAATGTAAGTCGCTCTGGACAAGAGCGTCTGCCAAATGCCACAAAAATGAAAAAAAGTTAAGTTGGAGGAAATTCTATTAATTATATAATTATTACTAAAAGTATTGTAGTATGCAGTACTTAAATATATATATATCTTAAAAATTTATATTTTCCTAAACTTATATTTTATTTAAAGTTTTATTCTTTTTTAAGTTAACTGTACTTAAAAATTATATTACATGAACTTAACATTTCTTAGGTAATCGGTTACAGCAAAACTTTTGAGTTTAGTGAACTTGTTGGGTTTTACAGTGCACTTTAACACTAAGAATATGAAGGTCCACCGTGACTATGCAAGGAAGAGAAATTTATATGTAAGGGAATGTTAACATAACACAGGGCACAGGGAAAACACCATAGGAACTAAAGCAACTAGCGATACAGAAACAAAACAGAACCTTATTAACTAAACCAGACTGTTAAAAACATGTGTAGCAAGGGAGCATGTCAGTAACCTAAACCGAAGACAAAACTGCTAGACAGGCAGATTCAAACACTAATAATGCATGAACATCTATCATACTTTCATTAACACTAGAAGTCCCAGAGAAGGGTCTTTCAACACTTCTACCATCGGAACCCAGAGAAGGGTCGAGAGAACTGAAGGATTTTAGCTAACACCCTATTATCAGCTGTAAGCAGGCACTTTTGTCCTGTAAATAAGGCCATTACCGGCGCACCACAGGAGGGGGCATGCTTCAGCTCACAACTAATTGTTGTTTTCCATTGAGTTTAGCCATTTAGTTTCTAGTTAGTTCTATTTAGTTTATTGTATTTTATAATATAAAGGTTATACAGTATATTGTATTTAGTTTAGCTTTATCTGAGCAACTGTCACGTAGGGCAACGCCCCCTCTCGTAGCTGTCACTCTGGGTTCCCTCATGTCCGTGTTCCCTGCCTGTTTGTCCCGCCCTGCTCGTTTGTCTTCGTGTTTCCTTGTTTGTTACCACGCCCAGTGTCATTGCCATCACCTGTCCCTAGTTAGTTTCTATGTATAAAGTCCCGTCATTCCCCAGTCGTGTCATCCGTGATTTTGTCTACTTCGTGCCTTGTGCTTTGTATACCTGTTCTTCGTGAGTATTGTTTCCGCTACTAGAGTACCTGCCTGTTCCGTGTTTCCCCGTCGTGTTTGGTTTATCTGTCCGAGTATGTCTGTTGTCATTTCTTGTATGGACTGCCTTCCCGATATGACCTGCGCCCGGTATTACGACTCTGCTTTTGGTATTCCCCGTATTAAATCTCGCTCATCTCTGCAATTGTGTCCGTCTCCTCGCTCCGTGGCGCGAGCCACGTTACATAATCACGGATCTATCCAGGACACAGCGAGAGAGCGAGACTCCGGTGAGTTTAGTCGCTGTAACGAGTTGTTGGCTGCTTCCGTGCAGTTTAACTCTCATGTGTTACAGCGCGAACGAGCCGGAGACAGGAATACCCCTGGCGCTGTGGGAACACGGAAGTCTCGACGCGCACCAACGAAAGCCCAGTCACTTTCGGTTTCGACTGGCTTTCGCGTCGAGACTCCTATTGAGCGCTACGTGTCTGCCCGGCTTGGCGAACACCACAGGCGTGAGCAACCTGTGGTGCAAGCAGCGGGCAGACGGAATGAGCGCACAGACGAGCGTTGGCTTAACCCTCGGTTTGCTCTCGGTGGCCACTGCGAGCTCCCGACACCTCGGAGGAGGCGGAGCCGTCGCAGAGAGAGCAACCGAGAGGCTTCTGTGTCTGTGTGTTCTTCCAGGCTCAACCCGGACACTGAGGAGGAGGACTTAACACCGCTGATCCCGCCGGCTACTCCACAGGACACCCCCATGTATTTTTTGGGGGGGAGTACAAGCCACGTCGGCTTGGCGGACACGCCCCCCGATGACGTCAGTATGGTGGCTCCGCCCCCCGAGGACGTCGGCTTGGCGGACACGCCCCCCGATGACATCAGTATGGTGGCTCCGCCCCCCGAGGACGTCGGCTTGGCGGACACGCCCCCCGATGACGTCAGCATGGCGGTTCCGCCCCCCGAGAACGTCGGCTTGGTGGCTCCGCCCCCCGAGTGCATCTCCTCACCTCGGGTTCCTGTCCCCGCTGCCCGTCGGCAGTTCGTGCCTGTTCCTGTCCCCGCGACCCAGGAGAGGTCGTTCACGCCGGTTCCTGTCCCCGCGACCCAGGAGGGGTCGTCCACGCCGGTTCCTGTCCCCGCGACCCAGGAGGGGTCGTCCACACTGGTTCCTGTCCCCTCGACCCAGGAGGGGTCGTCCACGCCGGTTCCTGTCCCCGCGACCCAGGAGGGGTCGTCCACGCCGGTTCCTGTTCCCGCTGCCCGCCAGCGGACCCTGCCTGTTCCCGCTGCCCGCCAGCGGACCCTGCCTGTTCCCGCTGCCCGCCAGCGGACCCTGCCTGTTCCCGCTGCCCGCCAGCGGACCCTGCCTGTGCCCGCTGCCCGCCGCCCGGCTCCGCCTGTGCCCGCTGCCCGCCGCCCGGCTGCGCCTGTGCCCGCTGCCCGGCTGCGCCTGTGCCCGCTGCCCGCCGCCCGGCCGCGCCTGTGCCCGCTGCCCGCCGCCCGGCCGCGCCTGTGCCCGCTGCCCGCCGCCCGGCCGCGCCTGTGCCCGCTGCCCGCCGCCCGGCCGCGCCTGTGCCCCAAGAGACTGTGCTGCCCCCTGTTGGGCATGGACTTTGTGTTCCCCCTGCTCCGCCATGTACCTCCTATGTTCCGTTGCCCGTGTTCCCCTTGCTCCCTGGTCCCGTCCCTGGTTTTGTTTTGGTCCCTGTCCCCGTGGTTGTGTCTGTTCGTGTCCATGTTCCTGTTCCTGTGTCTGTTTCCTGTGGTGTCGTCTCTGTCCCGGTCCCCGTGTCTGTTCCCCAAGTTGTTACCCACCTTGTTCCTGTCCCCGTCACCATCGTCCAAGCCGTGTTTGCCTCAGTGTTTACCTCTGCCCTGTCCCCGCTCCAGTGTCTGTCCCCAGTCCTGTCCAGTCCAGTCCTGCTCCTGTGCCTCGCCCTGGCCCTGTCCTGCCCCCCTGTGTCCCGTGTCATGCCGTGTCCCGGCCCAGCTCTTGGCCTGTCTCCCTGTCTCCAGTCCCTGCCGTGTCCCAGGTCCCCCGTCCTATTTTGTCTGGTCCTGTCCCTCCGGTCTGTCCTGTGTCCGCTGTCCCTGTCCTGTCTGCCCTTGCGTGCCCCGGAGTGGCACGCTTTGAGGGGGGGTTCTGTCACGTAGGGCAACGCCCCCTCTCGTAGCTGTCACTCTGGGTTCCCTCATGTCCGTGTTCCCTGCCTGTTTGTCCCGCCCTGCTCGTTTGTCTTCGTGTTTCCTTGTTTGTTACCACGCCCAGTGTCATTGCCATCACCTGTCCCTAGTTAGTTTCTATGTATAAAGTCCCGTCATTCCCCAGTCGTGTCATCCGTGATTTTGTCTACTTCGTGCCTTGTGCTTTGTATACCTGTTCTTCGTGAGTATTGTTTCCGCTACTAGAGTACCTGCCTGTTCCGTGTTTCCCCGTCGTGTTTGGTTTATCTGTCCGAGTATGTCTGTTGTCATTTCTTGTATGGACTGCCTTCCCGATATGACCTGCGCCCGGTATTACGACTCTGCTTTTGGTATTCCCCGTATTAAATCTCGCTCATCTCTGCAATTGTGTCCGTCTCCTCGCTCCGTGGCGCGAGCCACGTTACAGCAACAAAGCACAAACAATAAATTATTTTTTTATATTTTAAATAGAAAATTAGAAATTTTATAGCCAGGTACATGTGAGCAATGACCAGAAGCATTTGTGTCTAAGTCAGGAGGACTGAAATTTCAGCATGAGAAACATACAAAAGAACAACTGTTATGTTTCCATGCTTTTTTATGTTCCATGCTTTTTACTATTGCCATAAAATTATACAAAAAATACAAGGAATAAAACAATTCCACACATATTTACAATAGGCTGCAGTGCAGGGCTTTGTGTGTGTGTGTGTGTGTGTGTGTGTGTGTGTGTGTGTGTGTGTGTGTGTGTGTGTGTGAGTGGCATGTCCTTCTTGTGTGACTAGCACTTCAACAGTCACTCAGCAGTCTGTCAGAACATGCCTGGCACTGCCAGGGTATCTCCCTGGTACATTTGCCACACGTGTATCTGTAGCAGTCGACACATCTCACATTTGCACAATTGTTCATGAGTGGTCTCATCAGAGCATTCACATACAACTATCTACCCAGTCTGCCAGTCCCTCATTTGGGGAGAAAGCTACAGTATTGTGGCTATTCCCACTTTAGTGACCCATTTTGTTTCTCTTTCACTCAGACAATAAAATACTCCAATACAGTGAGGACATGCACCTAAGACGAAAATTTCAGACCCCTCCATGATTAAAAATAGTCTAAATTGTCTAAAGTGGGGAATAGCCACAATAGTGTAGCTTTCTCCCCAAATGAGGGAGTGGCGGACTGAGTGGATAATTGTATGTAAGTGCTCTGTTGAGAACATTTCAACTTTATTGTATATATTTCTAAACTTACATCATGTCCTCTGTAGCTGCTGCTCTCAGCCAGGCCCTGACTGCCTCTCTCACCTTATGCATGTCCCCTGCACAACAATGCAGCTGGGGGATGGGCAGACACACTCAGGACCAGCTTACAGACTTTTGCATGACCTTTTTTGAGGTGGATCATCACAATTAATTTGGTCATTTTTTTCAAAAATGGTTATTTTGAACCCACTTATCTTTTTTAGAAGAAAAACATTACTAACATTACTACATTTCTACCTGAGCCTGCCAATGCCAGTGCTGAGGTATTTTGCATCCCATGAGGCCATCCTTTGTCATGCAGCCATTTCTAGGTAGACGGGGGGATGGGTGATAGTGTGAGCTATGTTGATCCATTGACTCAGACGGAGAAGAAAAGACCCTTTCAGAGAAATCTGAACTTTAGCTATTTTGACCAATAATCATGTCACCTTTGGCAGTGAGAAAAAAATCCAAAATTAGTACAAAGGAGTTAGACTTGATATGTTTTGGAATTATAGTTCAAATAATGTCTGTCAGTTTTATAATAAAGAGAAAGATGACTGTAGCCACCTACATGTGGATGAAAATCCATGTCACCACACATTTCACTTACTCTGTTGACTGAGAAGCAAGGATAGCAAAGGTTTCCAGTACACAGCAGGCTTTGGACATGATCCTGGAGGGGCCATGGGCGGGTGGGGTTCCCTGGTCTTTCTCTGCCTGCCTCTGGCCTCTGGGGCCTTGCTAATAAGTACATTATGTACATTTATCCTATGTTGCACTTACATAAACACACACACTCACACACACATACATCAGTCATTTGTGCTGTATGTCTTACTTTCTGCTCTTCATTTAGTAGCAGCAGTTGGTGAATCATTGCAGTGGTCATTTGAGCTGTTTTTTCTGCTCTTCTGTCTTTTCCCTTTTTACTTTCTCTCCCCTTCTTTTCTCTCCTCCTGTTTTCTCTCCTGTCCTGTATGGTTCACCTAACCCCAATTGTTTTTATCACTATTGTACTGTATTATACAGAATTGTTTTCTTTTGATCCTTACATGAAAACAAAGTTGTCCTCCAAAGGTGAAAGGTTGGAGGTGGGCCAAAAAAAAAGTTTGAAAAGCCCATATGAAGCAATTTTCAAGCCTAGGGTCACAAACGTCACACACAACACATTGTTAGTTTTCAGAGAGTAGTGAAAATCTGTAGTAGTGAAATCTCTTTTGGTAAGATTTCCTAAATTTCCTATTTTTGTTTGCTGGTTATGGCTGTATTTGGAAGAGACACACTGCAAAATCTTGATCTTGATAAGTTAAAATTGCTCAATAATATTATTCTATTTTAAGTAGCTGAGGGTTTTTTGTATACATTTATGTAAAAACATTTATACCTATTAGCAGTTTTTCAAAAGACAAAACTACTTAAAATAAGGTTAAAAATATCAGAGCCATTTTGACTAATCAATATGTGTAACGTTTGCGACGGGCAGGCATGACGCAAATGCAGAGTATTGTTGTATTTAAAGGGTTTTAATGGAAAGAGAGACAACACGACTAAGGACACGGAAGACAGAGGGAGCTAAGTAAACTAACGGGGAGAGAGCATGAACTAAACGGAAACGTTAAACAACTGGGAACAAGCATACGTAAGAACACACAACTAACAAACTGTAAACACATAGGCAACAATGAACACCGGGGCAACTAGACACAAGAAACGCTAAAGCACAACAGTAGGGTAACCCAAACAGACAGCACGATAAAATCATATAGAAATACCACGAGGGAACATACACTCAAGACACAGGCGTAAAACACTGGGAACAACTAACAAACAGACAGGGAGCGAAGTCAAAGGGAGAACAAGGACAGCGGGAGGAACAGGTCTTAGGAAGAAATGAGAGATAGAAGGAGCGAGGGATTACCGTGCAGGGAATGACCGACACCGGGGTAAAACACGAGGGGGTTTTTATACACGGAAACACGACGGTAGAACAAGACTCAGGTGTACGAGACTGACGACGGGGCGTGACAGACAGAGGGAGGAACGAATGGGAGCGGGGAGCTAGGCGGGACCAGGGAGGAGGGAGGGGCTGGACGTGACATAACCCCCCCTCAAGGCGTGCAACTCCGGGGCACGCCAACCAGGGAGGACCGGACAGACGGTGGGGACAGAGACACCACGGCACAGAGGGAAACGAGAGGGCGAGGCCGGGGCGGGGACAACAGACACGGGGCAGGACGGACACAATGGCTTGGGCACCGAACGCACGGGAGGACCAGGACAAGGAACGGGGCCAGACGAGACAGGACAGGGGGTCGACACAGGGGGCGAGACCAAGGGGGCTGGACAAGGCGTGGTCAAGGGCACAGGACTGGACACTCGGGAAGGCTGGGACACAGAGGCAAACAGACGGAGGACGACGGAGACAGGGACAGGAACAAAGTGGGTGACTACCTGGGGAACAGAGACTGGCACAGGGACATGGAGGATACCACCAAGGACGGACACAGGGACAGGCACGCGGACGCGGACAGACACGCACACAGGAACGGGGACCAACAGGAAGCCAGGGAGGGGACAGGGCAAAAAAGGGAACACAGGCGAGTGTAAAACAGGGTCAACAAGGGTTTCAGTGTCCAGACGGTTCAGCATGGAGCCAGCCCCAGGCCCACAGGCGGGCAAGGCAGTCACTGGGGGGGCTGGCGTAAGCTGAGGAGTGTCCTGGGGAGCCGGGCGTGCAGCTGAGACAGGCGGGGCCCGCTGGCGTGCAGCTGAGACAGGCGGGGCCCGCTGGCGTGCAGCTGAGACAGGCGGGGCCCGCTGGCGGGGTGCGGGAACAGGCGGGGCCCGCTGGCGGGGTGCGGGAACAGGCGGGGCCCGCTGGCGGGGTGCGGGAACAGGCGGGGGCCGCTGGCGGGCAGCGGGAGCAGGCGGGGGCCGCTGGCGGGCAGCGGGAGCAGGCGGGGGCCGCTGGCGGGCAGCGGGAGCAGGCGGAGCCCGCTGGCGGGGAGCGGGAACAGGCGGAGTCGCCGTGAAGACGTCATCGGAGGGCGTATCCGCCGAGGCGACGTCATCGGCGGGCGTGTCCGCCGAGGCGACGTCATCGGCGGGCGTGTCCGCCAAGGCGACGTCATCGGCGGGTGTGTCCACCGAGGCGACGTCATCGGCGGGCGTGGCGGCCGGAGCGACGTCATCGGCGGGCGTGGCGGCCGGAGCGACGTCATCGGCGGGTGTGGCGGCCGGAGCGACGTCATCGGGGGGCGGTGCCGTTGCACTGATGTCATCGGGGGGCGGTGCCGTTGCACTGACGTCATCGGGGGGCGGCGCCGTCGCACTGACGTCATCGGGGGGCGGCGCCGTCGCACTGACGTCATCGGGGGGCGGCGCCGTTGCACTGACGTCATCGGGGGGCGTGGCGGCCGGGCCGACGTCATCTGGGGGCGTGGCGGCCGGGCCGACGTCATCCTGGGTCCGAGCTGGCCATTCCTGCGGTGAGTGGCCACTGCGTCCCCCCAAAAAATTCTGGGGGGGCCTTCGGGGAGTGGCTTCCGGGATGCGGTCACCGTAGGCTGGGACGGCGTCGTCGTGAGGCCGGGCTGCAGTGCTGGTGTCGTCGAAGGGTGTGGAGGTCTCGATCCCATTGCTGATCAACAGGTCCGCAGGCACTCCCCGTCGACACTGAGGAGCAGACTCAAATACACCTCCACCAAACCTTTCACATAATGTCCGGCTAAACCCCTCCACAGTCCATGCGTCGGTATCCCGGTGTGCAAGGACAATGTTGGCCCACTCTAAGGCTTTCCCCTTCAACAACGACCGCATAAATATGACCTGTATGTCCTCCGGTGGCTTAGGTATCGTGAGGAATTGTAAGTAACCCTCACATTGGAGGAGAAAGCTCCTGACCAACCCTCTCTCACCATCGTACACCTCAGGGACTAGACAGAGAGAGGGTAGCGCTACAGGTTTCCCATCAGCGTCTTTACCAAGCATGGCTTGGATGGAATCCAACCGCTCGTTGAAAGCATCTCGGTCAAACGGTTGCATAGACACAACCATCGTTTTAGTACTCTGCTGCGTCGCGTTAGACTGGTCGGTCATTCTGTAACGTTTGCGACGGGCAGGCATGACGCAAATGCAGAGTATTGTTGTATTTAAAGGGTTTTAATGGAAAGAGAGACAACACGACTAAGGACACGGAAGACAGAGGGAGCTAAGTAAACTAACGGGGAGAGAGCATGAACTAAACGGAAACGTTAAACAACTGGGAACAAGCATACGTAAGAACACACAACTAACAAACTGTAAACACATAGGCAACAATGAACACCGGGGCAACTAGACACAAGAAACGCTAAAGCACAACAGTAGGGTAACCCAAACAGACAGCACGATAAAATCATATAGAAATACCACGAGGGAACATACACTCAAGACACAGGCGTAAAACACTGGGAACAACTAACAAACAGACAGGGAGCGAAGTCAAAGGGAGAACAAGGACAGCGGGAGGAACAGGTCTTAGGAAGAAACGAGAGATAGAAGGAGCGAGGGATTACCGTGCAGGGAATGACCGACACCGGGGTAAAACACGAGGGGGTTTTTATACACGGAAACACGACGGTAGAACAAGACTCAGGTGTACGAGACTGACGACGGGGCGTGACAGACAGAGGGAGGAACGAATGGGAGCGGGGAGCTAGGCGGGACCAGGGAGGAGGGAGGGGCTGGACGTGACAATATGCCACTTATATGCCATTATAATTCAAATATTATGTTTGTGTCAATTTCACATTATTTCAACCTTTCACAAATCAAATCTCAAACATATGGTTCTGTAGATGAGGAGACTTCTTGCAAGAGATCTTGCACAGTCTCATATGGCAGCCAAGGAGGTGCAAGCTTTCAGCAGCAACCACCCATACCTGACACACGCCTCATTTACATAACACTGGAGGCAAGTTCAGCTCTTCTCCCCCCTGCTGATTCCTCAGGCAGTGGACACTTTTGCAAATGAATGGATGTTAATTGGAGCCACCAGAGGTGTCAGTTTGGACTAAGGTTCTTTGGACCCTCTTTAGGGACTTCAGGGGGGTGGTTGAAATTTCAGGGACTTCTAGTGTTAATAGCCAGACTTCAAAACAAACTAAGGACAAGGAGGCTAGATGAACCAGTAAAAATCCAATACCAGCAAAGCTTTTAAACATTTACCTAAACAAACTTATGACCCAACTGACCAGAGTAACAGAGGGAAAAAACACAATAGCCCACGATCAGAACATATAAAACCAGGAACTAAATCCCAGACAATAATGAGATATAATCTAGAAACAGCTGAGATGGCAAATGAAGGCAGAACTATACAATGAATGTATGACAGTGCATCAACGTGCTACCACACCTCTAACGTCTCCCAAAGCTAATATCTTATCAAAACTTATCTAGTTTAACTTGCCAAATACATCACCGTTTCACTCTGGCATGTCTACGTCACTTACTCACTTCGCTTATCCCGGTGTGTGCGCCATCTATAACTATCTCCACCCAGTCCCTATTAATTTGCAGTTAACCCTTACCGCACGACCTGACTTTTATTGTCTATTTCCCTTTTTCTTGGTCCCTTAACTCCCTTCTTGGTCTTTCCTAGTTTAATTCCTTTAGCAGGATTAGCACGTTTTTTATTTTATTTTATTTTATATATATATATATATATATATATATATATTTATTTATTTATTTATCTGCTCGCCTGCCTGTCTTCTGTGTGCAGCGTGTTCTAATGTTGTTCACCACTTCCTCTGTCAGTCTCTCCAGAGTGCTCAGATTCACTTCCTCATTGGTCGCAGTTCTCCCCCCTGCTTGCTCTCATCTTGTCGAATGACTGAATTTGCATGGGGTTTTTTACACTCTTTATTGGGGGTTTTAACTATTTGGAACATGGGTTTTTTACACTCTTTATTGGGGTTTTTAATTATTTGGACTGTTCTTGTTTCTACATTAACCACTGAATAGATTCCTTTACTTCTCCCTGAGTTTTAGTGGCACTCTCCTGTGAGGAGGCTGTGGGCATTACCGGGCCTTGATCATAAGGTGGCACATTTTTCGGACTGTCTGCTATCTTCCTGGCCTGTTCCCCGATAGCCCAAGCCAACAAACTTATATTTTGCATTGCAATGCTAGTTCTCTTTCACAATTGATTATTTTACGGTTTAACTGCGCTCGCTTCAGTCTTTCTACATTCTCATGTTGCTCTTTCAGTTATTCTAATTTGCAGAGAGACTGTGATGATTTATGGTCAATGATGTCACCTAAAGACACACGGTCGTCGCCTGCCTGTCTTGGTCACCTCATACTTTTAATGTCTCATAACATTAGTTGTATGAATTACTTTACAAGTCACAGTCATTTGTTCCTATATGTGGACAAGTTTTCCACTCACATAAACCAACACCATATACCAACCATTTTACATCAAACTTTTGCATACATTTCACATTTCCTCACCAGCCATTGTTGTTGATAAAAAAACTGATACTCGCCTGCAGTCGTCTTCAACCTTACTTTAATAGATTGAGGGCTCTGTTGACACCGTAAGGTTTACCACCCTCAATCAATTCAGGTTCTTGGTCCGAAATCAGGCGATTTTGGGGGTACCTCAAGTCCCCGGGACGCCTGTGACCCAGCTGACTCGAGAACGCCGCTCGGTCTTACCGTCGCCTCGTCAGGCAAACGGGAGGGTTTGCCACACCCCAGGAAACAAAGAAACACTTATTAGGCCGGTATAGGGACTCCAACCCTGTTTTCATAGGGACTCCAACCCTATATTTTCCTTTTAGGGACTGAAACCCTTTTTCCTTTTAGACCATATATTTTACCTTTTAAACCAAACCAAAAAAGATAATAAAATTTTTTAAAAAATTGCTATTTAATTTAGCATCGACCAAACACCATTAGTTCATCACAATTTGGTATTATACAAATGTGCAGAAATTTTGTTGTAACAGGTATTCTGCTTTACCTTTAATTGAGCCGGCTCGGACGAACTAACGATATTGTAGAAGACGTGTTCCAAAAATCTATCTCTTCCCATCACGTCGGAAGGTCACCAATTGTTGAGGGCTTTAAACTTCTACCTACCACTTTAGCCCAGCGTATTCGTTTGATGGGAAGGAGATAGCAGGAACCACCATACCAAAATTATAGCAATAACAAAAAGGCCTTTATTAAAACAGAGATATCTCTGGGGATCTCACATCCTAACATTTACATCAGAGAGACCCAACAAGTGTTTGTACATGCCGTCTTTATATATGATTTCTCCGCCCCCAAACGCTCAGCTCTTCCATACCTTACATGGTATTGTTCTTCAAGCATACAATACTTCTCTTTTCTTCTCTGCAATCCCAACATGGACTTATGGTTCCTGTCTATGGACTGATAGGCCGGCAAGAGGCCACCATTCATGAAGATGCTGTAAATTCATATTTCCCCAACGTCGGCACAATCAGGCCTACGCCTTCTACTTTTTAGATCTCACTCTACAGTGTGGTTTCACAACATCCTCTCCCAGGTGTTACGACCACTGGTGGTCGTTGTGGTGTTCGTGTCTGACGTTACAGGTCCAGATGTGTGTCTCCTCCCACCGTGTATGTCATTCGTTTCCTGGTTGTTGTGGATTGGCTGTCCACCACCCAAGACCCACAGTCCCGCCTTTAAAAGACCGACAAATCAGCAAGACAAGGAGATTATTCTCCAGATTGGTGTGTGGTGTGTTATAGCGTTCGTTCGATGGTTTGGTTGGTTTTCTGGTTTCATTGACTTTGTATTATTCCGTCCCTGAACTTGAGTCTGGATTTGGCCCTTTTGGTCTTGGTAGCTGGTGTATATATTGTATGTGTTTATGTATATAATTTATGTGTATATATATGTAAATAGTGTGTAAGTATAAATATCCTGCTTGTTAGTTCGGCCCAGACGGGAAGAAAGGACACAACGCTCTTTTGGTTATACCGTTCTCTTTGTTTTGTCATAGGTAGTTAGGGTAGGTTATTGTTATTTACTTTTGTTTCTTTAAATCACATCAGGTTAGGTAGTTGATATTATTTTGGTTAGAGACGTTTTTGTTTGTTATTTTGAGCATTGTGTCGTGTCCTGGAGTTACATCCCTTGGCCATACTTTGAATAAATTCGTCATTTCATTCATATCTATCTCACGCCCTCTTTTCCATAATATACTCATTCTCTGTTAGAGCTATAGCCTAGAGTAGTCGTAACAGAATTGGGGGCTCGTCTCTTTTTTTTGGTGGGGTGTATTCGTGTGTTGGTATTGTTGGTGCACTTCCTGGTAAGAATGTCTGGGCGGTTTGACTTTGAGCACTTTACGCTCTTTCCTACACTGGAACAGTTCAATTTGTGTCGCAAAGATGACTTGTTGTTAATCGCGGATTTTTAAAATATTTCCGTGCCTCGTTCTGCTGTTAAGGCAGTTCTTAAAGCTAAACTGTATGCGGAGCTGGTAAGGCAGCAGATACTACCTGAGGAGGACGAGACGACGGGTGTTGCCCAACCCACCGAGCTTTCAAATTTCGCGGAGGCGGGAGTTGAAGCTCGGGGGACGGGCATGGATCCTTGTCTAAGTTCGCCTCTGGTGGATCCTATGTTGGCCCTTCGGTTGAAGGAGTTAGATTTGGAGCTGTCTCGGCAAAGGACACGTGCGCTCGAGCTGGAGACGCATAGGGACATACGGGTACGCAAGTTGGAATTGGAGCTCGAGTTGAAGCGCAGTACATTACACATAGAAAATCATATCGCTGAAAATATAATTATAGTGAATAATGTTACTAGCTAGATAGCTCGCTGCTAAGTATGCTAGCTAGCTAGCTCACCGGTAACGTTAGCTAGTAGTTATTAGCTAGCCAACCAGAAGGACGATTAAGCTCACTTAACTGCTAGAATAATTTTAGCTCTGTTATTTCACCGCACTGAGACATGCCTTTTAACGACATTTATTACCGACTTTACGTCAGAGTAGAGTAAAATAAACAGAGCGGTAGCTTTAGAGCTTGTACCGCAGAAAGTAATACCCCAGGATATTCAGTAACCGTAAGTTAAAGTTGTAAATGCAGATGTCACAATTAACTGGAAAAACAATATTAACAGCTGCTAGCTGACTAGTTACCAATATTTGCAAGTAGAGTTGAAGGTCTGTCTCTCTCTCTCTCAGTACACGGCGGTGCTCCTCAGCAGATTTCCCAGGAGGCACTTACTCAATTTCTTCAGTTCTTATAGAAGAAAATTAAATATTAATTTGAAGTAAATAATAATTGTAGTATTTAAAACTGATCAGTTAAATTACGCCTATCTTAACTATTTTATTTGGAATCTTTAAGCATGTTCTAAAAATCTAATTAGTTAGTCAACTACTAACTTATTTTCTTAAAATAAACTTAAATAGAAGATGTAAATTGAGGACAAATTTAACTGTTGGAGATTTAGGTATTTTTTTTACTTGTCCAACTCAAACAATTGCTTAAATTATTTTCAGAGATTTTTTTAATGCAGTATAGCTGTTTATTATTGAGATATTTACAAAGCCACTGGAATATTTTTTAGAGTGTGTGCTGCAGAATCTCTGAGGCTATTGTTAGCAGTGATCTGTCAGAATCTTTGGCAAGTCCATTCTATGGACATCAAATCTGCATTCTTGCAGGGCGTGGAGCTATCCAGGGATATTTATATCAGACCTCCTCCAGAGGCAGCCTGTGAAAATGTTATATGGAAGCTGAAGAAATGTGTATATGGTCTTGCTGATGCATCGCTATATTGGTACAACAAAGTCAAGAGCACAATCATTCTGAGCACAGGTAGTAAAATGTCGCAGGTGGATCCAGCAGTCTTTTATTGGCTAGACAAAGAGTATAAAATCACTGGAGTACTTGGGTGCCATGTAGATGATTTTCTTTGGGCAGGCTCGCAAGACTTTGCCACAAAAGTGATTCCTCTTCTGAAATCAGCATTTCATGTGGGACGCGAGGAGCAGGAGCAATTCTGCTATGTGGGAATGAATTTTGTTACTATTGATGGAGTAGTTCTGGTACACCAGGGTAGTTACATTGATAATCTACAACAGGGGTGCCCACAGTTTTCAGCTTGCGAGCTACTTATAAGGTGACCAAGTCAGAAAGATCTACCGGGGTGGCGCAATTTGTTGAGCGGGGGGGGGGGGGGGGGGGGGGGGGGGGGGGGGTGTGTGGCGAACGCAATTTGTTGAGCGGGGGGGTGGGGGGTGGCGAACGCAATTTGTTGAGCGGGGGGGGGGGGGGGGGGCGAACGTAATTTGTTGAGTGGATTGCTACCATGAATGTCAATCAAAATACAACCGTCAGTGCAGATGTGCGATTCATCTACTACTATTTTATGTGACGCGATCTACGCACAATCCTTCGCGATCGACCGACACTTCCTTCGCGATCGACCGGTCGATCGCGATCGACGTAATGAGCACCCCTGATCTACAACCTCTCCACATGCAACCAGCACGTGCTTTAAAGAGGGATGCTCCTCTTAGTGACACAGAAAAGGAGCAACTTAGGGCAAAAATAGGGCAGATCCTATGGGTTGCCAAACAGACCAGACCAGATGTTATGTTTGACTCGTCTGGCATCTAATATCAAAAATGCCACATTGCAGTCTGTGCATGAGACAAATAAGATTATCCGTAAGCTCAAGTCTGAGAAAGTAACCCTCAAATTTCAGCATTTGGGCAACAGTGATGCTCTCAATTTAGTTGTTTTTAGTGTTGCTTCTTTTGGTAATCTCCCAGATGGAGGTACACAGGGGGGAACATTGTTCTTATGAGAGAAGAAGGGAAGATTTCTCCTCTCTGTTGGCAATCTAAGAGAATTAGACGTGTTGTACGAAGCATACTTGCAGGAGAAACTCTTGCTATGTCAGATGGTATAGACAGGGTTCGTACGGTCATGAAAAACCTGGAAAAGTTATGGAATTTGAAAATAGCAATTTCCAGGCCTGGATAAGTTTTGGAAAAATAAAAAATACTCAAATGTTTTGGAAAAGTCATGGAAATTTGCTTGACACAATAAATGTATGTTGTTCTGATAACCGGAAGAAAAAATTTATAAATATAATATAGCCATTTTTTTTCATTGTGCGGACCGCTAACGTAACTTCACACATTAGTTCACTGCGTTAGCGTCGGACTCCAAGCGGAGCTGTAGATTGTACTTTGATGTAAATCAGCGTAATGCTGGTAAATGCCGATTAAACAATGACTGTTTCAGTTGGACAAATACAAGCTATGGCTTGTGAAAGACAAGGACACGGGGCTTGCAAAATGTGCACGGTTAACGATGGGGTTAGAGACTGAAAAGTCCGTCATAAAGCAGTTTTCGTCGTTAAGCGCGACCCTAGATTTAGATACGTTTTGATCGTAAACACAGTATAGAAAAAAAACTAACGATGTCCTCGTGCGTACAACGCGAGAAAGAGCGATCGTGTTGCCGAGATGGGCTGCAGTGGAGCCTGTGCTGCCTCAGCTTATCGTACACAACACTCCACAACACTCCACTGTGCTGCCACTGCTCCTCCGTGCACGCGCGAAATAAAAAAAAAAGTAGGTCGTAACTCCGGTTTATATTGATATTGAAAATACGGTAAATGTTTATTTTTTCAATTAAACCACGTGGCTTGTCATTAATTTATGATATACTGTGGAATTTTGGCCTGGATTTTTTCTTATTTTTCATGTCTACACATATGTTTAGAGAATGTATAGTCATTAAAATTTGCCTCAAAGTCATGGAAAAGTCATGGAAAAGTCATGGAAATTGATTGTCAAAAAAGTGTATGAACCCTGTATAGATAATGCTATTTTTCTTGCCACCCTCTTTTGTGAGTTAACAACTGGTAATGCTGAACTGAATTCCCCTTCATTGGTCTGTGTGACTGACAATCAATCACTATTTGATGCCCTTAAGTCAACTAAACAGGTCACAGAGAAGAGACTCAGGAGACTCAAATTAATAGTCTAGAAAATTATAATAATAATAACAACGCAATGATTTCCATGCATAAGGAACAGGACGAAAACAACTAATCATTCAGTAAGTAAGCAATAAACTAATTCAAAATATTGGCTAAGCAACTGATCACGTGAACATAAAGTGTGCGTCATTTTGTCATTTTGATACAGAAATGGCAGAGACTGTAGACCAGTGGTCGGCAACCTTTGAGACATGGAGTGCCAACTTTAACATGTCCAGTCAATGAGTGTGCCACAAGTTTAAATTGTAAATTGTTGACCGAGGAGAGGAGGGGGGGGGGTGTGTAAATGGACACAAATTAAGTATTATATCTCGATCGATCGCCAAGTATAAACGCCTCCGCCGTACGCGCGAGGTGTGCGTGCGGAGTCGCGCGGTCACTCGCAAAAGTATAATCCATTAATATAATAATTTATATTAAATTATATATATTTTTGCTGATGCTGGTCCAGCGTATCCAGTGACTATGCCTCGGCGTGCCAATGGTGGCACGCGTGCCATAGGTTGCCGACCCCTGCTGTATTATTACATTAAAACAGGCGAATACACCACAATTAAGCCAACTACAGGAATGTCTGAAGTATGGAAGTCATATTCCATTGTAATTAATGGAGATGGAAATCGGCTTGTTGTGATTGATATCAGAAAGTGTTGGTGTACATCACCTGACGGCACGTGTTTGGACTGTGGTAAGAAATGGGACAGCGCGATCCATCGCTATATTGCGGTTTTAATAAATACATAAGAAAATTTCAAGTACTAAATCTAATTAATTCAATTCATATTAGGATTGCGGGCGGGGGGCGACAGAAATGTGTATGTGGCGGGCGGGTGCGGGATTAAAACAAGTGATTTTTTGGCCGGTGTGGGCGGGAGTGGGACTAAAACAAGCAGGTGTGGGCAGGAGCGGGATTAAAACAAGCAATTTTTTGGCGGGAGCAGGTCTAAAACAAGCGGGAGCAGGATTAAAAAAGCAGTCCCGCGCAGACCTCTAGCTTGGAGATAAATTTCTCAGAAATTGGTTATCAGTTTCTCAGAAATCTCCCATAATGCCAAAAGAATTCCACTGCTACATGAGAGTATAAACCCTTAACTATCATCACAGTAAGTTTGGACAGATTTCACTGTACCATTTCCTCATAAATCCATTTTAGGTTCATAATGCATTTAGGCGAATTAAAGCACTCATGTCACATAGGCTGAATTAGGACATCAGTTTCTCAGAAATCTCCCATAATGCCAACACAATTCCAGTACTACATGAGATTATGCACCCTTAACTATCACCACAGTAAATTTGAACAGGTTTCACTGTACCATTTCCTCATAAATCCATTTTAGGTTCATATCACTCATGTCAAATAGGTGGAATTTGGACACCAGTTTCTCAAAAGCCTGCATACATAGAGTAGCTATAACAGGGAGATGGTACCATCTCTTTTCCAATGTGATAAAAAGTGAATTATTTCTAATAATTTCGACCATATGTGTATTTGTATAAATATGTAACTTAATTTAAGGTGAAGGTGCTAAAAAATTTTGAAATGGACCTTGAAAGTGCCATACAAGTGCTTGAATTCCACCTTGTAATGTTGTATGAACCCTGCAAACATATCTTGGCACAAAACACAGCGCTGAAGAGCGGCACGCGCGAAGTACAAAAATCGAGAGGTGCGCAAGCTCGTGACGCGACAGCGGAGCCACCGTGATTGCGTAATTTTTGCCGCGCAGACTCTCGCACCACTCGTGACACGCGTCAAGTTTAAGCAGCTTTATGGGTGGTGCAGCAGATTGCTCGTTACCACCAGCCGCGACAATTTTTGCTCGACAGTATTTGCAGTAAGTGACTGTGTTTGGTCCACGTCCGACCATTAAAACCTGATGTACAACAAGACACGGTTCCTTTCTTTGGCAAAAGTTCCTTTTTTACTTCAATGTTTGGTAGAATTTGTGGTTCAGAACGTCCCTCAGAACGCCGCTAAACAAACATGCGCTCTGTTGAATGTTTGTTTAGCGGCGCAGCAATGAAAAGCGTCCCTTGAGAAACAATTAACAACCGCGCTGCGTTCCGGACACGTGAAGGCTACTTAAACCGGTGAAGCGGGTTCGGTAACCAAGGCAGAAACTGCTTAACACTAGAAGCGCCGCGCCTCATTTACATACTTATACCTAGAAGCGTGGAGGGCCGGTCATCTGACCGCTTTCACCACCTCCTACTAGCGCTGTGTTGTTTTCACCTACTTAAAGCGCGCCTCGGGCGGTCAAAAGACCGCTGAATCTTTACACAGGGGAGCTGGTACTGACACCTAATTAACACTAGATGGCGTTTTGCACAAAAGGAAGAATGAGCCGCCCAAACAAAATATTTGTAATGGTGATATTTGCACATAACGCCAATATGTTAACAAATTTATGTGACTAAATAACCTTTTAGAATCAGTGCCTTGTGACCTTGTTCTCAGTAGCCCCCATTGCCAGTTTTGTTTAGTTTCATATTGCATTTCCTGGTTTGTGCGAAAACGTAAATGCAAAATATATGTGTTAGACAAAGAACATAGGCTAAATTAATTTCAAAAATATCATTATAAAAGGTAGGCTATGTACCTTTGTGTAACAAAACGCAAAATTATTAAAATGATACTTTTGATGGCTTCACGAATATAGTTGCCTCTCTTCTCTCTAATGTTTTTTATCTCGCCGTATTGTGTTGCCGTTTCAAATGGAGAGGTGTTTGATCAGTGAATAGCCGATGTGTGATCCCATGTCCTAATGACCGTGTTATCACCGAGCGTTATCACCATTCAATGATTTACATGTAGCTTATCAATCAATCAATCAATCAAATTTTATTTATATAGCGCTTTTTACAACAGTTGTTGTCACAAAGCAGCTTTACAAGTGCCGAGTCCTAGCCCCCAGTGAGCAAGCCAAAGGCGACAGTGGCAAGGAAAAACTGCCTAGTTTTTTTTTGCATGAGGAAGAAACCTTGAGAGGAACCAAGACTCAGGGGGGAACCCATCCTCCTCTGGCCGACACCGGTCACCATGACAACAACAACAATTTAGACAGAAAGAAGAGAAAGAAAAGGAAAAATATGTAATAATGTCCATCATGATGTATGCATCCAGTTAGGCAGGAGGTGGCTGGCCCAGGATGGATCGCTGGTCTCCTCATCTCATTATTCCTCAAGCAGGCGGGCAGCCATGTGGAGAAATGAAACAGGGAAAATTAGCTCTGTATGAGGACATATACAGGACAGGTGAAATTATAAACATTTCCGGAGTGTGGCAGCAACTCCAGCATTAAGTTATATTGCATAAGTTTCGTTCCCCACCTCAAATTAAGTTCCATTTATGTAGTGAATTGTGAACTTGAAAATAAACCTCCATCGCTGTGGTTAATGTTCATGCACTGTTTGAATTTATTTATTACAGCCAGGTTTAGGAGGTTGTAGAATACAGCTACAGGCCAACAACGGGTGCCTCCCGTCTCTCTTTTAGCGTATATTGAATAAGTTTCGTTCCCCACCTCAAGTCAAGTTCCCTTTGTTTTGTGTGTCAGCTTCACACAACTCACCATTCAAAACACAGCTTAGGTGCAGTCTTTGCACATTTGCCACAGACCAGTCGCTTACATGTCTGGCAGATGTCATATGTTTTGTTCCCTGAACATCTGCCGACTTGGCATTGTTTTCTTTTTGAGGGCGGGCAAGGAGCTTCAGGTAAAATTCCCTTTTGTGCCACTGCCCTAGCCGCTTTCGCCATTTTCTGCTGTGCACACAGCTCCTTTACCAACTCGAGAATAAACCTTCGTCTGCTCAGGTTAACATTCATGCACTGTTTGAACAATATATGTGCATTTATTAAAGCCAGGTCTAGGAGGTTTTAGAAAACCGCTACAGGCCAACGACGGGTGCCTCCCTTCACCGAATACAGTCGTGCCATTTGATCCATAACATCAACGCCACATTTAGTCGTGTTCTAATATGAAACCGTTTCAGGCAGTTTCTTTGCGCCATTATCAATTGAAACTGTCTGATGCATTGAGCTCAGGATGCATACAATTTTTTTAGGTTTTGCCTGGTAAATCGTTAGAGTTATTTTTCCAGCCCGCAACACCTTGGTGGAAAATCTTTCAGACTGTGCCTGTGTACATGGGGGCATCTCACGTCTCATTTTATTCATCGTACCAACAATAGTGGTTTTGTTCGCCAAAAGGGTGTTTGCAAGTGCCAATGAAGTGAAGAAATTGTCAATCGTTACATTTCTTCCTTTACCCGTGAAAGGCCCCATCACACGCAACACAATATTTTCAGACAACCATTGACCAGCCAGCCTGCTTTCATCTTTCCCTAGATAGGGAATGGCGTTCAACATATATTTTGTTTCAACATCAGCAGCCACCCAGAACCTAATCCCAAATTTATCGGGTTTATTGGCCATGTACTGAGTGAAACGACAGCGAGCTTTAGTTGGGAACAGTTGCTAATCAACAGTTATGTTCTCACCGGGCGTGTAAGAAGCAATACTGTTTTTCACAAATTTATCAAATCAATCAATCAAATTTTATTTATATAGCGCTTTTTACAACAGTTGTTGTCACAAAGCAGCTTTACAAGTGCCGAGTCCTAGCCCCCAGTGAGCAAGCCAAAGGCGACAGTGGCAAGGAAAAACTCCCTAGTTTTTTTGCATGAGGAAGAAACCTTGAGAGGAACCAAGACTCAGGGGGGGAACCCATCCTCCTCTGGCCGACACCGGTCACCATGACAACAACAACAACAACAATTTAGACAGAAAGAAGAGAAAGAAAAGGAAAAATATGTAATAATGTCCATCATGATGTATGCATCCGGTTAGGCAGGAGGTGGCTGGCTCAGGATGGATCGCTGGTCTCCTCATCTCATTATTCCTCAAGCAGGCGGGCAGCCATGTGGAGAAATGAAACAGGGAAAATTAGCTCTGTATGAGGACATATACAGGACAGGTAAAATTATAAACATTTCTGGAGTGTGGCAGCAACTCCGGCATTTAGTTAAATTATTACAGCCTAGCTAAAAAGGCAGAACCAGAAGGTAACATGGGCTTGGGGGCATTCTGAGACAATGGCATCCGTCCACTGCACTGTCAACAAACTTGAGTGACCACGAGCAGTGACAGGACGACAGCACCAGCGCCCCAGTCTACCATAAAACCCTTCATCTATGAACCCCTGGATCTGTACTTTTATCTAAGGGGGATATTAATTATCAAACGCTAAACTAAATAAGTGGGTTTTCAACCTAGACTTAAAGATTGTGACTGTGTCGGAGTCCCGGATGCATTTAGGAAGATTATTCCAAAGCTGGGGGGCCTTACAAGAAAAGGCTCTTCCCCCTGCTGTTACCTTATTAATTTTTGGAACTAATAAAAGACCAGCACCCTGTGATCTTAGTGGACGTGGGGGTTCGTAATAGGAAATAAGTTCCTGAAGGTACTCAGGAGCAAGCCCGTGCAATGCTTTATAAGTTAATAAAAGAATTTTAAAGTCAATACGGAATTTAACTGGGAGCCAATGCAGGGCTGATAGGACTGGACTGATATGCTGAAATTTTCTAGTTCTGGTCAGAACCCTGGCTGCGGCATTTTGAACTATTTGAAGTTTATTTAGATTCCTATTTGAACATCCTGACAGTAGTGCATTGCAGTAGTCTAATCTAGAGCTAACAAAGGCGTGCACCAATTTTTCCGCATCATCCTGTGATAATGCATTTCTTAATTTAGCAATGTTACGGAGATGTAGAAAAGCTATCCTAGTAGTATTATCTATGTCTATGACTATCTAAATATCTCCGAGATCATGGCTAATTTATCAGTCGCAAGGCGGGCAGCCCTTGTGCTCTTGTCATCAAAGCGCAGATAGCGCATGATATCTCTGAATGTCTGTCTAGACATTGTCTCTTTGAAAATGGGATTTCCCAAGTCAGCAGACCAGTATTCATCAAGTTTCATGCTTTTACCGGCTGTTATACCTCTCAAATAAAC
The DNA here is from genome assembly GCF_052324685.1 of Brachyhypopomus gauderio. Lineage (NCBI taxonomy): Eukaryota > Metazoa > Chordata > Actinopteri > Gymnotiformes > Hypopomidae > Brachyhypopomus > Brachyhypopomus gauderio. The sequence continues at coordinate 16,182,617 of NC_135229.1, forward strand.
GAGACCCACAAATGCTTTCAGTTCGTCAGCTGTTAGTTTGAACTGAGCATTATTTCGTTCAGCCTCTGCCTCTGTGTATTTCAGAATTGCGCCCCACATTTCTGTGTCAATCAAACACAGTAAGCTGGTCAGTGGACTTTTAATTTTGTCCTTGGCATAACACGTAGGCCCTGGGGTTTCTCTCACAATATTGTATATCACAATATCTACCCCGAGGTTTGCCAGCAGTTTGTTCAAACCACATCGTACCGTCTTTGGCCTGAAATGAGTCACCACCACACTCAGTTTCAGAGTCCGATTCTGAATCAGATTCAAGATTCAGATCCATTTAACTTTCGCCCTCTCCATCCGACACCTCACATTGTTCGCCCTCCGATTCCATCTCATCAATATTGCACTGCATGTCCAGCACTTGCATTGAGGTGTACATGATTCTCTGTGCCATTTTTATAATGCACTATGCAACCGTTCAAACACCCAAACCGAGGAGTCACGCAAACTGTGTTGCTGTTTGATCACCCAAACCGAGCTTTCAAGCAAACTGTGTTGCTGTTCGATCGCCCAAGCAGAGTTTTCACTCAAACTGTGTAGCCGCGTCTTGACAAATTTATAGCTCGCGTTGCCTCATGAATGCTATTGTGAATAAAGTGTTCATAACAGCACCGCCCATGCCATCATCTCAGTTTTACATCGCTCGCAAAGGTATGCATTTACATACGTAACTTGCATTCTACTTAATTCTTTTGTAATGCCAGTGTGTCAAAAGCAGCCATACATAATGTATGTATCTAACAGCTAGCCCTGGCGAAGAGGGATTATACCCGAGAGATCATTTCTTTGAGATATTGACTTGATAAGTAGGCTAATTACCATTCACAGAATTCCTGCAAACTACTAAAGCATTTATTAGGCAAAGCAAGACTCACTCACGGTTTTCAAACCGTTGATGTAAACTTATATATAGTATATATTAAATAATATTAATAAATAAAGTATATATTTTAAGACTTTGGAAAGTGAAACACTTTCACTTTCGTTCAACGGACGAATTCCGTTCCGAATTGTGATTAATTTAGTTTTGAAAACTATTAATCTTTATTTAGTTATACTAAATATTAAATGACATACAAATCTTTGTGACACCCGCTGGCAGAAAAGAGAATCACAGTCTTGAAGTGTAGGCGACGACGATAATATTACAGAGATACGAGCGAAATCGATTGAAACTAGCATGTGCAGGGTTTCTTTTAACAATGTAAAAATACTAGTTTATTAAAAGGACAATTCTGGGAAAAGTCATGAAAGGAGGGTTCTGAAATTGGATCCAGTGCAAAGATTTTTTTTTTGTGTGCTGCTGCGGTCAAGTGACCGGTGCTCGGCGCTTCTAGGTATAATTAGGTTGAACAGAAGCGGCGCTTCTAGTAGACGTCACAGTGGTCAAATGACCGGTGCTTTGGCGCTTCTAGTGTTAACACTGGAGTGGCCGAACCTTTGCCAAAAGGCAGTCATCCCTGCCATGTACCACAGCATTTCCAAAAGGCAGTGGTTGGCAGGTGTGATAAGCCCTCCTTACCTCCAGTGTTATGTAAATTAGGCGTGTCTCAGGTGTGGGTGGTGGCTGCTTCAATACACACCTTTGGCTGCCTGCCACAAGAGACTGCAAGCTCTCTTGCAAGAAGTCACAAAGTCAGAAGAAGTCATAAGTCACAAACATAATATTTGAATTATAGTGGCATATTGATTATTCAAAATGGCACAGATTTTTTAACCTTATTTTCAGTAGTTTTTGTCTTTTGAAAAACTGCCAATAGGTAAAGATATTTTTACACAAATTTATACAAAAAACCCTCAGCTACTTGAAATAGAATAATAATCTTGAGCAATTTTAACTTATCAAGATGGTACTTTTTACAGTGTGTCTCTTCCAAAAACACAACAACAATCTTACCAGAAGAGATTTCAGAGTCACTACTCTTTTTTTTTTGCCCCCCCCCCCCCCCCCCCCCCCCCCCTTCTTTGGAGGACAACTTTATTTTTATGTAAGAATCAAAAGAAAACAATTCTGTAAGATACAATAGTAATAAAAATAATTGGGGTTAGGTGGGCCATACAGAGAAAAGAGGAGGAGAGAAAAGAGGGTTAGTGTTCAATGTTCATGGTCAGCCACTGGTCAGTGCTCTCCCGGTGTTTTTCTCTACGATAAACAGATTTTATAGAAGTTATTAAGTGTTACTTAAAGGGGTGTGGCGATAAGGTGATTGACAGTTAATAGCTACGTTGGTTGACATCTAATACCAGACGCTCAAACGTGAACGCGAAACTCTCGACAGCAAAACTCTCGACAGCAATATTAAAACCTTTTACCTTTGTTTATTTTGTAAAATGTCAAAAGTGTTTATACTGGTGGGCGTATCCTAACGAATGTCGGAGATACGGTCTCTGGCGGAGATACTGTCCTGCCTACCGGTTCTAATGTGCATGCTCTGGCTCCAATTTTCAAGATGGCAGCGTCCGTGCAGCCATCTTGGTGGCTTCAAAAACTCACAATGGGAGTCAACGGTGACGTACCGTCCATTATATATACAGTCAATGGTTCATCCACACCGTCCCCTCAAAAGCCCTCAATGTGTAAAATACATTAAAGAGTACAGGAAGAGGTGCCTTACACAATCACCGACTATAACAGCCTAAAATGTGGTGCCCCACCACCCCCACTGCAGAGAGTAGTTCAGCCTGTTCCCAGTCTCCACCATACAGGACAGGATAGAAATGAGGGGGAGAGACAAGTAATTTTTAAACCTTATTTTCAGTAGTTTTTCGCACTTTGAGTTGCATGTACAGTGGGGAAAATAGGTATTTAGTCAGTGACCAATTGTGCAAGTTCTCCAACTTAAAAAGATGAGAGAGGCCAGTAATTGACATCATAGGTAGACCTCAACTATGAGAGACAAAATGTGATGTTTTAGATGTTTAAAATGTGATAGCCTTAGATGTTTTTCTGTTCTGTGTATTTTGGATTTGCCTTTTGTCTGTTTTGTTGATCATTGTTTGCCCTGTCTTAATCCCCACCAAGTATGTCCTGTAGAAATCATAGTTTTTATTAAAAGACTCCAAAGGTCCGCATCTGCGTCCAGCCTCCAGTTCCCAAAGGTAACAGTAACAACCGACCTTTAACTATGGACGCAGCGGACTTCTCTGACCTCCCTCCACTCATACCACCAGCGTCTCCCCTAAAAAAAGAATTTTTTGGGGGGGAGTAGTGGCCGCTCTCCTCAAGAGTGGCCGGTCCAGCCCGAGAACGTCAGTATGGAGGTCCCGCCCCCCAAGGATGTCAGCATGGCGGTCCCGCCCCCCGAGGACATCTGTATGGCGGCTCCGCCCCCCGAGGACGTGTCATCGCTTCAACATCCTGTCTCTGCAACCCAGAAGGGGTCATCCACGCCTGTACCTGTTCCCACGACCCAGAATGAGTCATCCACGCCTGTACCTGTTCCCGCGACCCGGAAGGGGTCCACCATGCCGGTTCCTGTCCCCGCGACCTGGAAGGGGTTGTCGCCTGTTCCCGCTGCCCGTCAGCCGGCCCCGCCTGTTCCTGCTGCCCGTCATCCGGCCCCGGCTGTTTCTCCTGAGACTGTGCTGCCTACGTATGGGCATGCCTTTGGCTGTTCTGTCTCCATGACCATGATCACCTTGCTCCCTGTGGGGGTGCCATGGGGGTAGATGCGACTCCACAACGATATACACACTGAAGAGACCAGGGTTCTCCCTGAAAAGATCAGGCTTGACTCCAAGAGTAGACTTCACCCCTGATTTTTTAATTAGTGTAGTACACACGTGAACATAGACCCTCAGATCAAATAAAACATCAGTAAAACTGTGCAATAAAAGTTTGGCAGTATGTCGGGGCACACTCGCTACCCCCGGGAATTTGATCTAGATAGATCCTCTGCTCGGCTTTTAAATTAGTAGCCCCACCCCCAACCTTGTTAGGCTCTACCACCTCCATTGGAGCAGGACTACATACATTGCCTGTTGAAACATACAATATACACAAACATGATTGTACGCTATTGTTTGCTATATATCACATTTCAGCAAAATGATAACTTCCTGTCTATTCCTGTCCTCCTCCTACAAGTTCAATAGGACCTGCCCCGCCCCCCTTTTGCTGACTAACGTGGGCTCTAACGGCCAGCACCAGGGAAGCCCTGGAAGACGGCCTTGCTCCCCTGAGGACACAGGACATCCAGTGAGTTATTCCTTCTACACATATATACATACTCAAACACGCAGTCCAGGTGATGGGTCAGGTCCCTGACCCCATCACACACCCTCCCCCTCCCTTCAGCTAGTCACTCAGTAGAGGGACATGAGAGGAAGTCCGCAGGCACATTTTGAGTTCCCTTCCGGTACCGCACCTGGAACTTAAAGGGTTGTAGTGACAAATACCTGCACATTGGTGTCTTTCATCCTCTGCATCCACTGCAGTGCATGATGGTCAGTTTCTAGGATGAAATCAGACCCCATCAGGTAATATTTCAGAGAATCAAGGGCCCACTTTACGGCTAGAGCCTCTTTCTCCACCGTTGAGTAGTTCATCTCTCTTGGAAACTGCTTCCTACTAATGAACATAATTGGTCTCCGTGCATCAGCATCCCCTTGAAGTAGTACTGCCCCCAGGCCATGACCCGATGCATCTCTCTGGATCACAAACTGCTTCTCAAAGTCAGGGCTGCACAGAACTGGCTCTGCACACAAACACTGTTTAAGATCATTAAATGCAACATCACATTCCTCTGTCCATTTTACCTTTTGAGGCATGTCCTTTTTGGTCAAATTAGTCAGTGGCGCCGCTCTATTGGAGAAGTCTGGGATGAATCTCCGGTACCAGCCAACAAGACCTAAAAAGGATCTCCGCTGCCTCTTTGTGGTTGGAGCCGGTGTTCTCCTGACCGCCTCCATCTTGTCAACCTGTGGATGTATTACACCACCTCCTAGGACATAACCCAGGTACGAAACAGTGTCTCTTGCTAGACAGCACTTAGATGGATTGACTGTCAGGCCTGCCTCAGCAATCTTCTGTAGGACCACCTACATATGTTGCACATGTTCGTCCCAGCTAGTACTATATATCACCACATCGTCAATGTAGGCAGCCGCAAACCCTTCAGTGCCCTTCAGCACTACGTCCATGAGGCGTTGAAACATAGCGGCCGCCCCATGCAGACTGAATGGCATCACCACGAAGTGGTACAGACCAGACGGCACTCGAAAGGCAGTCAGTTCACGGGCTGTATTGCTGAGTGGCACTTGCCAATATCCCTTGCACAAGTCCAGTGTTGTAAGGAATTTTGCGCTTCCTAGCCACTCAATCAGCTCATATGCTCTTGGCATGGGGTATGGATCGAAAGCAGATACGGCATTGAGCTTAGAGAGGTCTATGCAGAATCGCAGGCCTCTGTCTTTCTTGGGCACCAGCACCACGGGACTACACCACTCACTCTTTGACGGTTTTATCACCCCCAGCTCTAGCATACTTTGTACTTCCCTCATTAAGTCCGGAATCAGGCGTGCTGGCACTCTGCAATTCGTCTGTCTGAGTGGATCCGATTTCAGCAGACAGATGTTATGTTGCATGATGCTTGTTCTGCCCGGCTCGTCTCTAAAGAGGTTTGGTAGAATTATGCTCGTAAACTCTTCTTGTTGTTGAGTGTTGAGGTGGACAGATCAAGAGGGGTACTGGCTCTTCATGCTCTTCCTCCTCTCCAACTGGTCTCACCCATAACTGTTCCGCTGGATTCAGCTGACCCTCTCGCCACGCTCTTAGCATGTTAATATGGAAGGTTTGTCTTGGTTTCTTCCTGTCGGGGAGAAGTAGTTCATAAGTAGTCTTACCAATTCTCCGCAGTACTTCGTATGGTCCCTGCCATTTAGCCAACAG
>NC_135229.1:16193557-16216160 GCF_052324685.1 Brachyhypopomus gauderio
TACTTGTACGAGCCGTCTCTTGCTCATTACTTCTACAAACTTACAAGACTTCTTCGTTGCCACCATTTGTGGTGGTGCCGTGGGGGTAGATGCGACTCCACAATGATATACACACTGAAGAGACCAGGGTTCTCCCCGAAAAGATCAGGCTTGACTCCAAGAGTAGACTTCACCCATGATTTTTTAATTAGTGCAGCACACACGTGAACATAGTCCCTCAGATCAAATAAAACATCAGTAAAACTGCAATAAAAGTTTGGCAGTATATCGGGGCACACTTGCTACCTCCGGGAAGTTCTCTTGATAGATCCTCTGCTCGGCTTTTAAATGAGTAGCCCCGCCCCCAACCTTGTTAGGCTCTACCACCTCCATTAGAGCGGCACTACATACGTCGCCTGTTGAAACATACAATATACACAAACATGATTGTACGCTGTTTGCTATACATCACATTTCAGTAAGGTTATAACTTCCTGTCTTTTCCTGTCCTCCTCCTACAGGTAGGACCCGTCTCCCCCCCCTTCTGCTGACGAACGTGGGCTTTACCCGCCAGCACCAGGGAAGCCCTGGAAGACGGCCCTCCTCCCCTGAAAACACAGGACATCCACTGAATTATTCGTTCTACACATATATACATACTCAAACATGCAGTCCAGGTGATAGGTCAGGTCCCTGACCCCATCACACTCCCATGTTCCATCCCTGGATTTGTGTTGGTCCCAGTCCCTGTGTGTGTGCCTGTTCGTGTCCATGTGCCTGTCCCTGTCTCAGTGTCTGCGGGTGTTTCTGTTCCTGTCCCCGTATCAGTTCCCCAGGTCGTTACCCACTTTGTGCCCGTGCCTGTCTCGGTGGCACGCTTAGAGGGTGGTACTGTCACGTAGGGCTACGCCCCCCTCTCTTAGCTGTCACTCCGGTGTCTCTGTTCCCCGCGTCTGTGCTATTCCTTGCCAGTTTATCCCGCCCTGCTTGTCTGTTGCAGTCATGGTCTGGTGGTTAGGGAACTGGTCTTGTGACCGGAGGGTCGTGGGTTCAATTCCCAGACCTGAGGCCATGACTGAGGTGCCCCTGAGCAAGGCCCTTAACCCTCAATTGCTCACTTGTATAAAAAATGAGATAAAATGTAAGTCGCTCTGGATAAGGGCGTCTGCCAAATGCCGTAAATGTAAAAGTAAATGTTGCCTTGGTTTCTCCCTTAGTTTGCCATGCCCGTGTCGTTATCGTCCTCAGCTATGTCTTGTTAGTTCCATGTACTTATAGTCCCTGTGTTTCCTTAGCCCCTTGTCGGTTATTAGTTCTTTCATGGATTAGTGTTCGATCGTTCTCTCGTGCTGTTGTGGATTCATGTGCCTTGTTACTTCAGTTCCTGGTATTTATAATGTTGGTTTATTGTCTGTTCTGTGTTACCCTGCCTGGTTTTGGTATCGGTCTGTGTCGTCATGCCCTTGTATCTGTCTCATCTGGATGACTCGCCTGTTATGACCCCTGCCTGTGACTACGACCTTGATTATGGAATGCCCTGTAATAAATCTTGCTCTTCTCAGCGTTTGTGTCCGCCTCCATGTTCTGCGTCGCACAGATCGTTACACACAATTTAGCTTACTGATTTTGTGATTACTGATTTTGTGCTGGCACAGACGAACTAACAGCCATTAGATGAAGAGTTCCAATATCTCTTGCAATCACGTCGGGGTCACCAAAATGTTGAGCTTTGATCCTCTTTCACCTTAGCGCAGCATGTTCATTGATTGCAAGAGAAAACACTACCAGTCGTGTCTTTAACCTTTTATTAAAAGTAAATATAAATACAGAGATCTCTGGAGAGTACACAAAGTGACAGCCTAAGCCTATTTGTGTCACCCAATGTGCAGCTCTGACACCTGTTTGCTTCTCTCTCCATTTTATGTGATTCTAGGCATGCCCCCTTTTTTGCTAAACATAGGAGCTGCACGTACATTCCATACGTTAAACATACAGCTGTTTCTCTCCTATTTTGGAAACGAGGTCTTCGTTTGCTGACCTTACCAATTTGACTTACAGAGGCTCCTCTTACACACCCTGTTTTTAGAAAACGACAGGCACCTGGACTCTGGAAAAAAGCACACAGGCACTTTCCCAGACATTCTTGATAATAAGCAATTTGATTAATAATATAATGTAAGCAAAACATAAAGTGATTAATATAAAAATTTGAATATAGAAATTTGATTAATACTTTAAGACTAGTCAAATTATATAAGGATTATGATAAGCTGTTTGATTAGAATATATGAACTTACTTTCTTGAGTCTTGTGGTTAAAATATACCTTAGCATTTATAATTCTCCAACACACCCTACCATCATTTTTAAAGACTTTGAACCACTGGAAAATTACTTTCAAGGTGCTTCCCCCTAGAGCACATATGTCAAAGTCAAGGCCTGTGGGCCGGATCCGGATCTGAATTGATTATCTATGGCCTGGATGATATTTAATTGCTATTAGAACCGGCCCGCAGGCCACAACCGCCCGCTGGTGTTTTGCACGCACAAACACTACATTCCCCACAATGCAACAGTAGCGCGCGAAGTCACTGCAGCGCGCACAAGCGGCGAGGGTCAGTGCGGCAAAAATGACGTAATCGCAGTGGCTCCGGCCATGCGCGAGGGCCTCGCACGCTGTCGATTCGCGAGGTCGGGCACCTCTCAAATTTTGTAACCTTGCGCGCACCGCGCCTCAGCGCAATGAACAAAGTCATATTTACAGGGTTCATACACCTTTACAAGGTGGAATTCAAGCACTTGTACGTCACTTTCAAGGTCCATTTCAATATTTCCCAGCACGTTAAACTTAATTAAGTTAAATATTTATACATATATTCGAAAGGATTCGAAATAATTCGCTTTTTATTCACATTATTTAATGGTTGTTTATTTTCAAAACGCCCAATATTAACGTCTTCACGTTCTCTCATGTTTCGTCCTGGAATTACAAGAGGTAACTTAATACAAGAGAACTGTTCAGTCAGATAGCTATTTGTTGTGAAACAAAGTAGTTACAATTTCAAGCATTTTCAAGTACTTTAGCCTAAATTCCAGCACTTTTCAAACCTTTATTACTTTATTCAAATTTGTTTTCTTTGAAGAAAGTTAATTTTTATCTGTTTGTTTGTTGAAAAATGTTTTCACTTGAAATTACTGACAGATCAATATGTTTTAATAAACATTGAACCAGTCCGGCCCTCGGCTTGTAGCAAATTTGTTTTTTTTGGCCCTCGGTGTATTTGACTTTGACATCCCTGCCCTAGAGGACTGTGCATGCCTGTTCTCCCATTTCGTGTAGGGGGAGATAGCTGTTTCCTCTATGTACAGAATGCGCAATCAAGGGAATGAATGTCGACAAATCCAATTAAAAAATCGCGAGCACGGATAATCATTTTGCGTGAGGAAAACTGCTTATTCTGGAGCTTAATCGCAACCAGAAATGGTGTGACACATTTTCTTTGCGCAAGCAACTCTGTCCACGCGCGGATTATTGCTTACGCGAAGAATATGTGTCACACCATTTCTGGTTGCGATTAAGCTCCTGCTCGTGGAGCAGATTGTTTGATTTTTGACAGTCGTGGGAGGGACCCAGACAGGATTGGCTTCTGGATGTGAATTGTGATCGGCCCTCAGTACTTGTCACACAGGGTGTCACACTCAGGGTTGCAACTACTTACTTTCAAAGGTGTATGCAAACATACTTTTTGCATTGTAAGCTTTGCAAATTAGCTTTGTAATTAATTAATTGAAATTAATCGCATTTTAATCGCATTTCAGTATTTAACATGAGAAATATTAATTTAAGTTTGAATGATGAATGAATCAATTAACATAATCATAAACTTCAACATCTTGTTTATTTTTCCACCAGTCTACTACACAGACCAATAGATGAATGCAGAAAACAGTTCAGAACACTGGAAATTCTGACCAAAAATGTTGTTTAATTTTGGGAGTATTGCTCAGGATATTGGAAGAATTGAAGTAAATCAGAAGATGTTTTTTAATACCATTTTAGATGGTATATTTTTCTTTAATTTCCCAGGCCTCTGCCACAGGCATCTCCATAGTGCCTAGAAGTGGTCTTCTGCAGGCTCAAAGCAAATGACTGGATCTTCATGATCTATAGATTCATCATCTATAATATGAGCTGTCACACCAAGATAATTCTTGTTGCTAACAGAGGTCCAATGATCCCCAGTCAGAGCCACATTTGTGGCGCATTTCACAATAACCTGTTTTACTTCCCTTTACTCATCATACAGCTGTTGGATTTTCTTCGACATTGTCTTTCTATTATTAGTCCCACCACTAATAATTATACAATAAACATTTTCTCAGCCTGTACCGTAGTGTTAAGGGATTTTATCTAGGAGCAACCACACAATTCCTAACACCTGGCCTTAATATGCCTTGACAATTTTACATTTACTTCTGTGTTTTTTAATGTAACATTATTATTGTTCATAATAATAAATAAAGCTCAGTCTTTGTGTGACTAAATTATGTACTTGTGTAGCACAGAGATGAAAATGTGTGACACATTGTCACGTCCAGCTCCGCCCTCCTCCCTGGTCCCGCCTAGTTATCCCTGTTTCCTTGGTTTTCCTTCTGTCTGTCACGCCCCTGTCGTCAGTGTTCGCACCTTTGTCTCGTTTGCTCCCCTGTTTCAGTGTATATATTCCCCTTGATTTTACTCCCCTGTGTCAGTCATTGTGTATACGTAAGTCTTCCTTTGCCTTCTTGCTCTTTCGTGGTCCCCATTCATAGGTTATCCTGATTCAAGTTCTAGTGTTTTCTCTATGTGCTCTTGTTAGTGTAGGTTCTCTTCCTGTTGCCCTTCTGATCTGCTCTGTGTTGTCTGTCTTATTTATCAATTGCACTGTTGTTAGTTTCACTGTCGCTCATATATTCTAGTTTGCTTAGCCTTTTATGTTTAACCTCGTCATGTTCTGTTGTAGTCAATCAATCAAATCAAATTTTATTTATATAGCGCTTTTTACAACACAAAAGCAGCTTTACAAGTGTCCGAGTCCTAGCCCCCAGTGAGCAAGCCAAGGGCGACAGTGGCAAGGAAAATCTCCCTAAGGGCAAGAGGAAGAAACCTTAAGAGGAACCAAGACTCAGGGGGGGATGCCCATGCCAGAAGGGGAACACCATGCCAATGACAATTTAGACAGAAGAACAATTTAGACATGTAAGGGATAATGTCCATTTTGGTGTAGGCATATCCAGTTAGGCAGGAGGTGGCTGGCCCAGGATGGATCTTTGGAAAAGGCTTGTCTCTCCTCATCTCAGTGTTCCTCGAGAAAATAAGTGCACATACATTTCCCTTACAACCCAATTCACAAAGCATACAACATTTAATTAATCAAATCACAGAGTCTTTGCAGTCATGGGGATGAGACATGTTCTCTGACCTCATCACTCCGTGCAAGCCAAAGGGCATGGTCCTGAAATGGAACAGACCTGAGGGAACTCGGAAAGCTGTTAGCTCAGGTGTCAATGGCACTTGCCAGTAACCTTTACACAGATCTAATGTAGAAAGGTAAATGGCCTTACCGAGTCGCTCGATCAGCTCGTCTGCTCGTGGCATCGGGTAAGAGTCGAAGGCAGATATTGCATTTATTTTGGAAAAGTCAATGCAGAATCGGAGACCTCCATCCTTTTTGGGGACCAGTACCACAGGACTGCACCATTCGCTCTTGGACAGCTCAATCACGCCCATCTCATAGCCTTGATCTCCTCCTTCAGCGCAGGAACCAGGCGTGCAGGCACCCTACAGCTCGTTTGTCTGATTGGATCCTTTGTCAGCAAATGGACGTGATGCTGTATAATGCCAGTCCGGCCAGGTTTTTCGCTGAACAGCTGTGGTGGTATTATGTGCTGGAGCTCTTTTTGCTGTTGTGGGCTCAAGTGTGTCAAATCCAGCGTGGTTTCCTCTTTGGTGCACCCTGGAAGATATTGCTCAGGAGTCTCCTCCTCGTCCCTCACTGATCTTACCCAGCACTGGCTCGACAAGTCCTCCCTACTTGCTCTCCACAGCCTCAGCATGTTGATATGGAAACTCTGCCGCTGTTTTCTTCGGTCTGGGAGTTTCAGCTCGTAGGTTGTCCTGTTCACCCATATGTACTTCATATGTGCACTTGCCACTTTGCAAGCAGTCTGACATCAGAGGTAGGAAGTAATACCAGAGCTCTGTCTCTGACGCTTAGCTCTCTGTTCTTCACCACCTTGTCGTACCATCGCTTTTAATTGTCCTGTGCCTTTTCCATGTTGGTGTGCACCATCTCCGACAATGTTTGCAGCTTATCACGCATCTTCATGACATGAGACAGAATGTTAAATTTCTTAGGGCTGTCCTGCTCCTCCCATGCTTCCTTCAGCACGTCCAAAGGGCCTCTCACCTCTCTGCCATACAACAGTTGAAACGGGGAGAACCCTGTTGATGCTTGTGGCACTTCTCTGTACGTGAAGAGGAGGAATGGTAGCCACACATCCCAATCAGCACCTGAATCTGAAACATATTTCTTCAACATGTGTTTCAAGGTTTTATTGAAACACTCTATGAGCCCATCAGTCTGAGGGTGATAAAGAGTGGTTGTAATGCCTTTTATCCCTAATAGCCCAAAGACTTGACATAAATGCGTGGATGTGAAGTTTGTTCCTTGATCTGTAAGGATCTCCCTTGGTATCCCTACTCTGGATGTCAGTTGAATAAGTGTGCTCACTATTTGTCTTGTTTTTATTTTTTTCAGAGCAAAAGCCTCTGGATACCTAGTAGTGTAATCACACAAAACCAGAATATAGGGATTACCAGACTGGCTTCTGGGAAGGGGTCCTACAATATCCATCGCAATTCTAGAAAATGGTTCCTCAATGATGGGCGTGTTAATGAATGGAACCTTATCTGCTCATTGTTGTGGCGCTGTTAATTGGCACTCAGGGCAAGCTTTGACATGGTCTAAGACATCTAGGTGTATTCTAGGCCAGAAAAAACGACCAGCTATTCTGTTCAAGGTCTTCTCCTGTCCTAAGTGCCCTGCCCAAGGTTCTGAATGACCCATTCCCAAAAAACCCTTCCATAAACCTGAGGGAACTATTAGCTGTTCTACACCATTTTTTACTCTATATAAAATGTGGTTTTTCATTACAAACTGTATTTCACCTGACCCTGAGTTTGTGTTCTGCTCACATTTCTGAAAGAGAAATTTCAGGGAATCACCTTGTTTCTGCAATTCCCCAATGGAATTTCATCTGTGCTGCTCTGTGGGACTGTTAGCTCTTCAGCTAAAGTTGTGCCTCTCAACTTATCCTGTCTGCACTGTCTACACGATTTCTTATTTTGTGTTACTCTAAAGGGTAATTCCCGCAAAATAGACACATCTTCAGCTGCTGTCTGTCTAGCCTGACCTCTAGTTATGACCAACACGTCAGCTGCTACCTTACTAGCTGAAAGAAGATCAAGTAGCACTGGCATGTCTCTGCCCAGAATCACAGAATACGGCATTCTCTCTACGACACTCACATTAAGCATGTATTGCTGACCATTCACCTCAACACACACCTCAGCAGTAGGGTAAACCCTCTCGTCACCATGTATACATTTCACCCGTAGAGTTCTATTCTAAATTAACTGTAATGCATTCACACATGCAGTAGACACTAGTGTTTGACTTGCTCCTGTGTCAATAAGTGCTTTGTACGTTTTACCCCCTATTTTAACTGGGACCATGCTCTCCTTGGCGTTATCAGCAGTTTGAAAACTGCTCTCCCTCTTCAGGTTATAACACAGTTGCACTGAACCCCCACTAGCTTCTGGGCATGCAGACATTGTGTGTCCCACTTTACAGTTAAAACATTTGATGGTTTTCTCACTACGTGTTTTCATGTGTGGCTGACTGTTCTGTGGTGTTGAAATAACGTTTACTGAATTGCGGTGTTATTCTGGCATTACTGGGTTTAAAACCAAACCTAAAGTTACCACCCTCAGACCTACCTGGCTCATTACGGTGGAATTTGTTGGTTGGTCCCAGTCTGAAGCCTTGCTCCGCCTGCCTCGCTATCACGAACGCTTTGGCCATCTCTACCGCTTGTTCAGCTGATGCAGGGCTGCGATCCACAATCCAGCGCCTCAGCTCCGGATTCACCAGACTCAGATATTGTTCCAGTACAATGGTTAATCCGATCTCCTCTTTGCTTTTCTCACTAGGAGTTATCCACTTCTCATACAGCGATTTGAGCCTGACAAAGAGCTTGCGCGGTGTTTTGTCTTCCAGTATTTTACGATCTCTGAATCTTTGTCTGTACGTTTCTCTATTGATCTCGTACTTCCTCAGAATTGCCGTCTTAATTGTGTCGCAATCTCCGGTGAGTGAACTGTCCATAGCGACATATGCTGCTCTCGCTTTGCCATCTAGCAATGGCACTAAATCTAGCGCCCGATTCTCTTCCGGCCACTGAGCCGCTTTAGCCATCCGCTCAAATGTGGTAAGATGGTGTTCTATTTCTATGTCTTCGGAGTCTTTAAGATTTGGCATTCGTGGAGTTGGTGGTGGAATATTCCCGCTGTGATGTTGCTGCTGGAAGCATTCAGCTATTTGTTGTAATGCCCTAGGTGGTTGTGAATTCCGTATGATTCGTGTCTGAGTCGGTTCATGCACGACTCGGTCCAGTTCTGTTTGGCATCCGCGCACTTCCTCCTGTAAAAGGTTGAATTGATGAGCCATTGAGCGCCATCTTTGATCTTGTTTCATGGACTCTTGTCGCCAATGTTCATCCTTTGTTCTTTGTTATAATATGAAGCTCTGCAACAGACTGCATACTTGTTCCAAGCCGCTTGTCGACTCTGAGTCGGTTCTTCTGCTCGGCTCTGTCTTTCCTCTGCTCCACTGGCGGTTTGTTCTGCCGGCTGTGTGTTTTTCTTCGGTGTCATATTCTCTTCACAACGCCTTGGCTGCCACCATTTGTCATTGGACGAGGGGGTACACCGGTCGCCCTCAGGTCCCTTGTGTCCAAATACCAAACTTTTGGTTGTAGCATTTCCTAATTGGAGCGCTGTGTTTGTGTCGGACAGAGATTAGGCATGGCTTGAAGGATACATTTTAAATCCCGAAGGGAAGGTTTATTCACAGCACACGTGGAAAAAGAAAAGAAAAACTTGTAAAAAGAGAAAACAAACGAAAGTTAAAATTCTGGGGTTACCAACAGAGATTCAAACGCACTATAGCAGGTTAATGCAAGACTTACTACTTGTTTGGAAATGCATGTGTAACATCACAAACATGATAAAACAGCTTGTTATCACATCCAAACACTGTTTTGAAACAAAATATGAGTTTTCAGTTCATTCTTCAAAAGTTGCACTTTTGCCACAAGTTATGCTCAGAAACACTGTTTAGAGCGCTTACAGCACCAGCAAACGCTGTTTTGAACGCCTTAATGCAAGACTTACTACTTGTTTGGAAATGCATGTGTAACATCACAAACATGATAAAACAGCTTGTTATCACATCCAAACACTGTTTTGAAACAAAATATGAGTTTTCAGTTCATTCTTCAAAAGTTGCACTTTTGCCCCAAGTTATGCTCAGAAACACTGTTTAGAGCGCTTACAGCGCCAGCAAACGCTGTTTTGAACGCCTTAATGCAAGACTTACTACTTGTTTGGAAATGCATGTGTAACATCACAAACATGATAAAACAGCTTGTTATCACATCCAAACACTGTTTTGAAACAAAATATGAGTTTTCAGTTCATTCTTCAAAAGTTGCACTTTTGCCCCAAGTTATGCTCAGAAACACTGTTTAGAGCGCTTACAGCGCCAGCAAACGCTGTTTTGAACGCCTTAATGCAAGACTTACTACTTGTTTGGAAATGCATGTGTAACATCACAAACATGATAAAACAGCTTGTTATCACATCCAAACACTGTTTTGAAACAAAATATGAGTTTTCAGTTCATTCTTCAAAAGTTGCACTTTTGCCCCAAGTTATGCTCAGAAACACTGTTTAGAGCGCTTACAGCACCAGCAAACGCTGTTTTGAACGCCTTAATGCAAGACTTACTACTTGTTTGGAAATGCATGTGTAACATCACAAACATGATAAAACAGCTTGTTATCACATCCAAACACTGTTTTGAAACAAAATATGAGTTTTCAGTTCATTCTTCAAAAGTTGCACTTTTGCCACAAGTTATGCTCAGAAACACTGTTTAGAGCGCTTACAGCGCCAGCAAACGCTGTTTTGAACGTCTTAATGCAAGACTTACTACTTGTTTGGAAATGCATGTGTAACATCATAAACATGATAAAACAGCTTGTTATCACATCCAAACACTGTTTTGAAACAAAATATGAGTTTTCAGTTCATTCTTCAAAAGTTGCACTTTTGCCACAAGTTATGCTCAGAAACACTGTTTAGAGCGCTTACAGCGCCAGCAAACGCTGTTTTGAACGCCTTAATGCAAGACTTACTACTTGTTTGGAAATGCATGTGTAACATTACAAACATGATAAAACAGCTTGTTATCACATCCAAACACTGTTTTGGAACAAAATATGAGTTTTCAGTTCATTCTTCAAAAGTTGCACTTTTGCCACAAGTTATGCTCAGAAACACTGTTTAGAGCGCTTACAGCACCAGCAAACGCTGTTTTGAACGTCTTAATGCAAGACTTACTACTTGTTTGGAAATGCATGTGTAACATCATAAACATGATAAAACAGCTTGTTATCACATCCAAACACTGTTTTGAAACAAAATATGAGTTTTCAGTTCATTCTTCAAAAGTTGCACTTTTGCCACAAGTTATGCTCAGAAACACTGTTTAGAGCGCTTACAGCGCCAGCAAACGCTGTTTTGAACGCCTTAATGCAAGACTTACTACTTGTTTGGAAATGCATGTGTAACATTACAAACATGATAAAACAGCTTGTTAACACATCCAAACACTGTTTTGAAACAAAAAATGAGTTTTCAGTTCATTCTTCAAAAGTTGCACTTTTGCCACAAGTTATGCTCAGAAACACTGTTTAGAGCGCTTACAGCGCCAGCAAACGCTGTTTTGAACGCCTTAATGCAAGACTTACTACTTGTTTGGAAATGCATGTGTAACATTACAAACATGATAAAACAGCTTGTTATCACATCCAAACACTGTTTTGGAACAAAATATGAGTTTTCAGTTCATTCTTCAAAAGTTGCACTTTTGCCCCAAGTTATGCTCAGAAACACTGTTTAGAGCGCTTACAGCACCAGCAAACGCTGTTTTGAACGCCTTAATGCAAGACTTACTACTTGTTTGGAAATGCATGTGTAACATCACAAACATGATAAAACAGCTTATCACATCCAAACACTGTTTTGAAACAAAATATGAGTTTTCTTTTCATTCTTCAAAAGTTGCACTTTTGCCACAAGTTATGCTCAGAAACACTGTTTAGAGCGCTTACAGCACCAGCAAACGCTGTTTTGAACGTCTTAATGCAAGACTTACTACTTGTTTGGAAATGCATGTGTAACATCATAAACATGATAAAACAGCTTGTTATCACATCCAAACACTGTTTTGAAACAAAATATGAGTTTTCAGTTCATTCTTCAAAAGTTGCACTTTTGCCACAAGTTATGCTCAGAAACACTGTTTAGAGCGCTTACAGCGCCAGCAAACGCTGTTTTGAACGCCTTAATGCAAGACTTACTACTTGTTTGGAAATGCATGTGTAACATTACAAACATGATAAAACAGCTTGTTATCACATCCAAACACTGTTTTGAAACAAAATATGAGTTTTCAGTTCATTCTTCAAAAGTTGCACTTTTGCCCCAAGTTATGCTCAGAAACACTGTTTAGAGCGCTTACAGCGCCAGCAAACGCTGTTTTGAACGTCTTAATGCAAGACTTACTACTTGTTTGGAAATGCATGTGTAACATCATAAACATGATAAAACAGCTTGTTATCACATCCAAACACTGTTTTGAAACAAAATATGAGTTTTCAGTTCATTCTTCAAAAGTTGCACTTTTGCCCCAAGTTATGCTCAGAAACACTGTTTAGAGCGCTTACAGCACCAGCAAACGCTGTTTTGAACGCCTTAATGCAAGACTTACTACTTGTTTGGAAATGCATGTGTAACATCACAAACATGATAAAACAGCTTGTTATCACATCCAAACACTGTTTTGAAACAAAATATGAGTTTTCAGTTCATTCTTCAAAAGTTGCACTTTTGCCACAAGTTATGCTCAGAAACACTGTTTAGAGCGCTTACAGCGCCAGCAAACGCTGTTTTGAACGTCTTAATGCAAGACTTACTACTTGTTTGGAAATGCATGTGTAACATCATAAACATGATAAAACAGCTTGTTATCACATCCAAACACTGTTTTGAAACAAAATATGAGTTTTCAGTTCATTCTTCAAAAGTTGCACTTTTGCCACAAGTTATGCTCAGAAACACTGTTTAGAGCGCTTACAGCGCCAGCAAACGCTGTTTTGAACGCCTTAATGCAAGACTTACTACTTGTTTGGAAATGCATGTGTAACATTACAAACATGATAAAACAGCTTGTTATCACATCCAAACACTGTTTTGAAACAAAATATGAGTTTTCAGTTCATTCTTCAAAAGTTGCACTTTTGCCCCAAGTTATGCTCAGAAACACTGTTTAGAGCGCTTACAGCGCCAGCAAACGCTGTTTTGAACGCCTTAATGCAAGACTTACTACTTGTTTGGAAATGCATGTGTAACATCATAAACATGATAAAACAGCTTGTTATCACATCCAAACACTGTTTTGAAACAAAATATGAGTTTTCAGTTCATTCTTCAAAAGTTGCACTTTTGCCACAAGTTATGCTCAGAAACACTGTTTAGAGCGCTTACAGCGCCAGCAAACGCTGTTTTGAACGCCTTAATGCAAGACTTACTACTTGTTTGGAAATGCATGTGTAACATCACAAACATGATAAAACAGCTTGTTATCACATCCAAACACTGTTTTGAAACAAAATATGAGTTTTCAGTTCATTCTTCAAAAGTTGCACTTTTGCCCCAAGTTATGCTCAGAAACACTGTTTAGAGCGCTTACAGCGCCAGCAAACGCTGTTTTGAACGCCTTAATGCAAGACTTACTACTTGTTTGGAAATGCATGTGTAACATCACAAACATGATAAAACAGCTTGTTATCACATCCAAACACTGTTTTGAAACAAAATATGAGTTTTCAGTTCATTCTTCAAAAGTTGCACTTTTGCCCCAAGTTATGCTCAGAAACACTGTTTAGAGCGCTTACAGCACCAGCAAACGCTGTTTTGAACGCCTTAATGCAAGACTTACTACTTGTTTGGAAATGCATGTGTAACATCACAAACATGATAAAACAGCTTGTTATCACATCCAAACACTGTTTTGAAACAAAATATGAGTTTTCAGTTCATTCTTCAAAAGTTGCACTTTTGCCACAAGTTATGCTCAGAAACACTGTTTAGAGCGCTTACAGCGCCAGCAAACGCTGTTTTGAACGTCTTAATGCAAGACTTACTACTTGTTTGGAAATGCATGTGTAACATCATAAACATGATAAAACAGCTTGTTATCACATCCAAACACTGTTTTGAAACAAAATATGAGTTTTCAGTTCATTCTTCAAAAGTTGCACTTTTGCCACAAGTTATGCTCAGAAACACTGTTTAGAGCGCTTACAGCGCCAGCAAACGCTGTTTTGAACGCCTTAATGCAAGACTTACTACTTGTTTGGAAATGCATGTGTAACATTACAAACATGATAAAACAGCTTGTTATCACATCCAAACACTGTTTTGAAACAAAATATGAGTTTTCAGTTCATTCTTCAAAAGTTGCACTTTTGCCCCAAGTTATGCTCAGAAACACTGTTTAGAGCGCTTACAGCGCCAGCAAACGCTGTTTTGAACACCTTAATGCAAGACTTACTACTTGTTTGGAAATGCATGTGTAACATCACAAACATGATAAAACAGCTTGTTATCACATCCAAACACTGTTTTGAAACAAAAAATGAGTTTTCAGTTCATTCTTCAAAAGTTGCACTTTTGCCACAAGTTATGCTCAGAAACACTGTTTAGAGCGCTTACAGCGCCAGCAAACGCTGTTTTGAACGCCTTAATGCAAGACTTACTACTTGTTTGGAAATGCATGTGTAACATTACAAACATGATAAAACAGCTTGTTATCACATCCAAACACTGTTTTGGAACAAAATATGAGTTTTCAGTTCATTCTTCAAAAGTTGCACTTTTGCCACAAGTTATGCTCAGAAACACTGTTTAGAGCGCTTACAGCACCAGCAAACGCTGTTTTGAACGTCTTAATGCAAGACTTACTACTTGTTTGGAAATGCATGTGTAACATCATAAACATGATAAAACAGCTTGTTATCACATCCAAACACTGTTTTGAAACAAAATATGAGTTTTCAGTTCATTCTTCAAAAGTTGCACTTTTGCCACAAGTTATGCTCAGAAACACTGTTTAGAGCGCTTACAGCGCCAGCAAACGCTGTTTTGAACGCCTTAATGCAAGACTTACTACTTGTTTGGAAATGCATGTGTAACATTACAAACATGATAAAACAGCTTGTTATCACATCCAAACACTGTTTTGAAACAAAAAATGAGTTTTCAGTTCATTCTTCAAAAGTTGCACTTTTGCCACAAGTTATGCTCAGAAACACTGTTTAGAGCGCTTACAGCGCCAGCAAACGCTGTTTTGAACGCCTTAATGCAAGACTTACTACTTGTTTGGAAATGCATGTGTAACATTACAAACATGATAAAACAGCTTGTTATCACATCCAAACACTGTTTTGGAACAAAATATGAGTTTTCAGTTCATTCTTCAAAAGTTGCACTTTTGCCCCAAGTTATGCTCAGAAACACTGTTTAGAGCGCTTACAGCACCAGCAAACGCTGTTTTGAACGCCTTAATGCAAGACTTACTACTTGTTTGGAAATGCATGTGTAACATCACAAACATGATAAAACAGCTTGTTATCACATCCAAACACACTGTTTTGAAACAAAATATGAGTTTTCTTTTCATTCTTCAAAAGTTGCACTTTTGCCACAAGTTATGCTCAGAAACACTGTTTAGAGCGCTTACAGCACCAGCAAACGCTGTTTTGAACGTCTTAATGCAAGACTTACTACTTGTTTGGAAATGCATGTGTAACATCATAAACATGATAAAACAGCTTGTTATCACATCCAAACACTGTTTTGAAACAAAATATGAGTTTTCAGTTCATTCTTCAAAAGTTGCACTTTTGCCACAAGTTATGCTCAGAAACACTGTTTAGAGCGCTTACAGCGCCAGCAAACGCTGTTTTGAACGCCTTAATGCAAGACTTACTACTTGTTTGGAAATGCATGTGTAACATTACAAACATGATAAAACAGCTTGTTATCACATCCAAACACTGTTTTGAAACAAAATATGAGTTTTCAGTTCATTCTTCAAAAGTTGCACTTTTGCCCCAAGTTATGCTCAGAAACACTGTTTAGAGCGCTTACAGCGCCAGCAAACGCTGTTTTGAACGCCTTAATGCAAGACTTACTACTTGTTTGGAAATGCATGTGTAACATCATAAACATGATAAAACAGCTTGTTATCACATCCAAACACTGTTTTGAAACAAAATATGAGTTTTCATTTCATTCTTCAAAAGTTGCACTTTTGCCCCAAGTTATGCTCAGAAACACTGTTTAGAGCGCTTACAGCGCCAGCAAACGCTGTTTTGAACGCCTTAATGCAAGACTTACTACTTGTTTGGAAATGCATGTGTAACATCATAAACATGATAAAACAGCTTGTTATCACATCCAAACACTGTTTTGAAACAAAATATGAGTTTTCAGTTCATTCTTCAAAAGTTGCACTTTTGCCACAAGTTATGCTCAGAAACACTGTTTAGAGCGCTTACAGCGCCAGCAAACGCTGTTTTGAACGCCTTAATGCAAGACTTACTACTTGTTTGGAAATGCATGTGTAACATCACAAACATGATAAAACAGCTTGTTATCACATCCAAACACTGTTTTGAAACAAAATATGAGTTTTCAGTTCATTCTTCAAAAGTTGCACTTTTGCCCCAAGTTATGCTCAGAAACACTGTTTAGAGCGCTTACAGCGCCAGCAAACGCTGTTTTGAACACCTTAATTCAAGACTTACTACTTGTTTGGAAATGCATGTGTAACATCACAAACATGATAAAACAGCTTGTTATCACATCCAAACACTGTTTTGAAACAAAATATGAGTTTTCAGTTCATTCTTCAAAAGTTGCACTTTTGCCCCAAGTTATGCTCAGAAACACTGTTTAGAGCGCTTACAGCGCCAGCAAACGCTGTTTTGAACGCCTTAATGCAAGACTTACTACTTGTTTGGAAATGCATGTGTAACATCATAAACATGATAAAACAGCTTGTTATCACATCCAAACACTGTTTTGAAACAAAATATGAGTTTTCATTTCATTCTTCAAAAGTTGCACTTTTGCCACAAGTTATGCTCAGAAACACTGTTTAGAGCGCTTACAGCGCCAGCAAACGCTGTTTTGAACGCCTTAATGCAAGACTTACTACTTGTTTGGAAATGCATGTGTAACATTACAAACATGATAAAACAGCTTGTTATCACATCCAAACACTGTTTTGGAACAAAATATGAGTTTTCAGTTCATTCTTCAAAAGTTGCACTTTTGCCCCAAGTTATGCTCAGAAACACTGTTTAGAGCGCTTACAGCACCAGCAAACGCTGTTTTGAACGCCTTAATGCAAGACTTACTACTTGTTTGGAAATGCATGTGTAACATCACAAACATGATAAAACAGCTTGTTATCACATCCAAACACTGTTTTGAAACAAAATATGAGTTTTCTTTTCATTCTTCAAAAGTTGCACTTTTGCCACAAGTTATGCTCAGAAACACTGTTTAGAGCGCTTACAGCACCAGCAAACGCTGTTTTGAACGTCTTAATGCAAGACTTACTACTTGTTTGGAAATGCATGTGTAACATCATAAACATGATAAAACAGCTTGTTATCACATCCAAACACTGTTTTGAAACAAAATATGAGTTTTCAGTTCATTCTTCAAAAGTTGCACTTTTGCCACAAGTTATGCTCAGAAACACTGTTTAGAGCGCTTACAGCGCCAGCAAACGCTGTTTTGAACGCCTTAATGCAAGACCTACTACTTGTTTGGAAATGCATGTGTAACATTACAAACATGATAAAACAGCTTGTTATCACATCCAAACACTGTTTTGAAACAAAATATGAGTTTTCAGTTCATTCTTCAAAAGTTGCACTTTTGCCACAAGTTATGCTCAGAAACACTGTTTAGAGCGCTTACAGCGCCAGCAAACGCTGTTTTGAACGCCTTAATGCAAGACTTACTACTTGTTTGGAAATGCATGTGTAACATCATAAACATGATAAAACAGCTTGTTATCACATCCAAACACTGTTTTGGAACAAAATATGAGTTTTCAGTTCATTCTTCAAAAGTTGCACTTTTGCCCCAAGTTATGCTCAGAAACACTGTTTAGAGTGCTTACAGCACCAGCAAACGCTGTTTTGAACGCCTTAATGCAAGACTTACTACTTGTTTGGAAATGCATGTGTAACATCACAAACATGATAAAACAGCTTGTTATCACATCCAAACACTGTTTTGAAACAAAATATGAGTTTTCAGTTCATTCTTCAAAAGTTGCACTTTTGCCCCAAGTTATGCTCAGAAACACTGTTTAGAGCGCTTACAGCGCCAGCAAACGCTGTTTTGAACGCCTTAATGCAAGACTTACTACTTGTTTGGAAATGCATGTGTAACATCATAAACATGATAAAACAGCTTGTTATCACATCCAAACACTGTTTTGAAACAAAATATGAGTTTTCATTTCATTCTTCAAAAGTTGCACTTTTGCCCCAAGTTATGCTCAGAAACACTGTTTAGAGCGCTTACAGCGCCAGCAAACGCTGTTTTGAACGCCTTAATGCAAGACTTACTACTTGTTTGGAAATGCATGTGTAACATCATAAACATGATAAAACAGCTTGTTATCACATCCAAACACTGTTTTGAAACAAAATATGAGTTTTCAGTTCATTCTTCAAAAGTTGCACTTTTGCCACAAGTTATGCTCAGAAACACTGTTTAGAGCGCTTACAGCGCCAGCAAACGCTGTTTTGAACGCCTTAATGCAAGACTTACTACTTGTTTGGAAATGCATGTGTAACATCACAAACATGATAAAACAGCTTGTTATCACATCCAAACACTGTTTTGAAACAAAATATGAGTTTTCAGTTCATTCTTCAAAAGTTGCACTTTTGCCCCAAGTTATGCTCAGAAACACTGTTTAGAGCGCTTACAGCGCCAGCAAACGCTGTTTTGAACACCTTAATTCAAGACTTACTACTTGTTTGGAAATGCATGTGTAACATCACAAACATGATAAAACAGCTTGTTATCACATCCAAACACTGTTTTGAAACAAAAAATGAGTTTTCAGTTCATTCTTCAAAAGTTGCACTTTTGCCACAAGTTATGCTCAGAAACACTGTTTAGAGCGCTTACAGCGCCAGCAAATGCTGTTTTGAACGCCTTAATGCAAGACTTACTACTTGTTTGGAAATGCATGTGTAACATTACAAACATGATAAAACAGCTTGTTATCACATCCAAACACTGTTTTGGAACAAAATATGAGTTTTCAGTTCATTCTTCAAAAGTTGCACTTTTGCCCCAAGTTATGCTCAGAAACACTGTTTAGAGCGCTTACAGCACCAGCAAACGCTGTTTTGAACGCCTTAATGCAAGACTTACTACTTGTTTGGAAATGCATGTGTAACATCACAAACATGATAAAACAGCTTGTTATCACATCCAAACACTGTTTTGAAACAAAATATGAGTTTTCTTTTCATTCTTCAAAAGTTGCACTTTTGCCACAAGTTATGCTCAGAAACACTGTTTAGAGCGCTTACAGCACCAGCAAACGCTGTTTTGAACGTCTTAATGCAAGACTTACTACTTGTTTGGAAATGCATGTGTAACATCATAAACATGATAAAACAGCTTGTTATCACATCCAAACACTGTTTTGAAACAAAATATGAGTTTTCAGTTCATTCTTCAAAAGTTGCACTTTTGCCACAAGTTATGCTCAGAAACACTGTTTAGAGCGCTTACAGCGCCAGCAAACGCTGTTTTGAACGCCTTAATGCAAGACCTACTACTTGTTTGGAAATGCATGTGTAACATTACAAACATGATAAAACAGCTTGTTATCACATCCAAACACTGTTTTGAAACAAAATATGAGTTTTCAGTTCATTCTTCAAAAGTTGCACTTTTGCCCCAAGTTATGCTCAGAAACACTGTTTAGAGCGCTTACAGCGCCAGCAAACGCTGTTTTGAACGCCTTAATGCAAGACTTACTACTTGTTTGGAAATGCATGTGTAACATCATAAACATGATAAAACAGCTTGTTATCACATCCAAACACTGTTTTGGAACAAAATATGAGTTTTCAGTTCATTCTTCAAAAGTTGCACTTTTGCCCCAAGTTATGCTCAGAAACACTGTTTAGAGCGCTTACAGCACCAGCAAACGCTGTTTTGAACGCCTTAATGCAAGACTTACTACTTGTTTGGAAATGCATGTGTAACATCACAAACATGATAAAACAGCTTGTTATCACATCCAAACACTGTTTTGAAACAAAATATGAGTTTTCAGTTCATTCTTCAAAAGTTGCACTTTTGCCACAAGTTATGCTCAGAAACACTGTTTAGAGCGCTTACAGCGCCAGCAAACGCTGTTTTGAACGTCTTAATGCAAGACTTACTACTTGTTTGGAAATGCATGTGTAACATCATAAACATGATAAAACAGCTTGTTATCACATCCAAACACTGTTTTGAAACAAAATATGAGTTTTCAGTTCATTCTTCAAAAGTTGCACTTTTGCCCCAAGTTATGCTCAGAAACACTGTTTAGAGCGCTTACAGCACCAGCAAACGCTGTTTTGAACGCCTTAATGCAAGACTTACTACTTGTTTGGAAATGCATGTGTAACATCACAAACATGATAAAACAGCTTGTTATCACATCCAAACACTGTTTTGAAACAAAATATGAGTTTTCAGTTCATTCTTCAAAAGTTGCACTTTTGCCACAAGTTATGCTCAGAAACACTGTTTAGAGCGCTTACAGCGCCAGCAAACGCTGTTTTGAACGCCTTAATGCAAGACTTACTACTTGTTTGGAAATGCATGTGTTACATCATAAACATGATAAAACAGCTTGTTATCACATCCAAACACTGTTTTGAAACAAAATATGAGTTTTCAGTTCATTCTTCAAAAGTTGCACTTTTGCCCCAAGTTATGCTCAGAAACACTGTTTAGAGCGCTTACAGCACCAGCAAACGCTGTTTTGAACGCCTTAATGCAAGACTTACTACTTGTTTGGAAATGCATGTGTAACATCACAAACATGATAAAACAGCTTGTTATCACATCCAAACACTGTTTTGAAACAAAATATGAGTTTTCAGTTCATTCTTCAAAAGTTGCACTTTTGCCACAAGTTATGCTCAGAAACACTGTTTAGAGCGCTTACAGCGCCAGCAAACGCTGTTTTGAACGCCTTAATGCAAGACTTACTACTTGTTTGGAAATGCATGTGTAACATTACAAACATGATAAAACAGCTTGTTATCACATCCAAACACTGTTTGAAACAAAATATGAGTTTTCAGTTCATTCTTCAAAAGTTGCACTTTTGCCCCAAGTTATGCTCAGAAACACTGTTTAGAGCGCTTACAGCGCCAGCAAACGCTGTTTTGAACGCCTTAATGCAAGACTTACTACTTGTTTGGAAATGCATGTGTAACATCATAAACATGATAAAACAGCTTGTTATCACATCCAAACACTGTTTTGAAACAAAATATGAGTTTTCAGTTCATTCTTCAAAAGTTGCACTTTTGCCACAAGTTATGCTCAGAAACACTGTTTAGAGCGCTTACAGCGCCAGCAAACGCTGTTTTGAACGCCTTAATGCAAGACTTACTACTTGTTTGGAAATGCATGTGTAACATTACAAACATGATAAAACAGCTTGTTATCACATCCAAACACTGTTTTGAAACAAAATATGAGTTTTCAGTTCATTCTTCAAAAGTTGCACTTTTGCCCCAAGTTATGCTCAGAAACACTGTTTAGAGCGCTTACAGCGCCAGCAAACGCTGTTTTGAACGCCTTAATGCAAGACTTACTACTTGTTTGGAAATGCATGTGTAACATCATAAACATGATAAAACAGCTTGTTATCACATCCAAACACTGTTTTGAAACAAAATATGAGTTTTCAGTTCATTCTTCAAAAGTTGCACCTTTTGCCCCAAGTTATGCTCAGAAACACTGTTTAGAGCGCTTACAGCGCCAGCAAACGCTGTTTTGAACGCCTTAATGCAAGACTTACTACTTGTTTGGAAATGCATGTGTAACATCATAAACATGATAAAACAGCTTGTTATCACATCCAAACACTGTTTTGAAACAAAATATGAGTTTTCAGTTCATTCTTCAAAAGTTGCACTTTTGCCACAAGTTATGCTCAGAAACACTGTTTAGAGCGCTTACAGCGCCAGCAAACGCTGTTTTGAACGCCTTAATGCAAGACCTTACTACTTGTTTGGAAATGCATGTGTAACATTACAAACATGATAAAACAGCTTGTTATCACATCCAAAACACTGTTTTGAAACAAAATATGAGTTTTCAGTTCATTCTTCAAAAGTTGCACTTTTGCCCCCAAGTTATGCTCAGAAACACTGTTTAGAGCGCTTACAGCGCCAGCAAACGCTGTTTTGAACGCCTTAATGCAAGACTTACTACTTGTTTGGAAATGCATGTGTAACATCATAAACATGATAAAACAGCTTGTTATCACATCCAAACACTGTTTTGAAACAAAATATGAGTTTTTCAGTTCATTCTTCAAAAGTTGCACTTTTGCCCCAAGTTATGCTCAGAAACACTGTTTAGAGCGCTTACAGCGCCAGCAAACGCTGTTTTGAACGCCTTAATGCAAGACTTACTACTTGTTTGGAAATGACATGTGTAACATCAAAACATGATAAAACAGCTTGTTATCACATCCAAACACTGTTTTGAAACAAAATATGAGTTTTCAGTTCATTCTTCAAAAGTTGCACTTTTGCCACAAGTTATGCTCAGAAACACTGTTTAGAGCGCTTACAGCGCCAGCAAACGCTGTTTTGAAAGCCTTAATGCAAGACCTACTACTTGTTTGGAAATGCATGTGTAACCTACATTAAAAGATAAACAGCTTGTTATCACATCCAAACACTGTTTTGAAACAAAATATGAGTTTTTCAGTTCATTCTTCAAAAGTTGCACTTTTGCCCCAAGTTATGCTCAAGAACACTGTTTAGAGCGCTTACAGCGCCAGCAAACGCTGTTTTGAACGCCTTAATGCAAGACTTACTACTTG